>NC_069499.1:368893443-369188443 GCF_027579735.1 Bombina bombina | reverse complement strand
AAGGTGTATGACATAAGTCTAACAGTTCAAGTCAGTTTTTGAAAGGTATTTACAAACTCTATCTTTCTTTCTCACTCACTCGTTTCATTTTATATATATATATATATATATATATATATATATATATATATATATATATATATATATATATATATATATATATAGTTTGTATATATATATATATACACACACACACACAGTGTGTGTTTTAATCAAAAATAATTTTAAATGTATTCTTTTTTTTTTCTATCTCTAGGAGCTTGATGTGTTGACAAGGACAGTTCAAGACAGTGAATAGTTATTTACTAACTCTTTCTGTCTTTGTTTCTCTTTTTGTCTTTCATTCAATCTCACTTTTTTCTATCTCAAATAATAATAATATGGGCTCCATTTATCATTGTTTGGAGAAATCCGACTTTCAGTTCTCCCAGAAGTTCTCCGCAGCTCGCCCTCTGTGAGGCGCACTTGTGCGCCAATATTTATAAAAAAACTGGTCGTATTATACCGCTGTTTTCCAAAGTCGAGATGTGGCGTGTTAATGATAAATCTCAACTATATTATTCGATATGCGCCTAATTTACCATTCCATCTTCGTAAAAAAGTGCATATTTTTGGTATTTTCCTTTTTTATTACTGGATTCTAATAGCCATCCTTTTTAATAATGTTATATAATTGGTTAAAACATTTATATTTGTAATATGAATTGAACAAATTTCTATATTATTATTCTTTTTGGTTTTTTTTTACAAACCACAACCTTTTACTACTATTCCACGTTATTTTTAACAGATGGCTTACATATTACAAAGTCATTTTTTTTGGTTTATCTACTTTACACACCGCATGCAGACGTTTTTCTACTATTCAACGTTATTTTTAACACATGTCTTCCTTATTACAAAGTCATGTGTTTTGGTTTCTCTACATTACACACCCCATACAGACCTTTTAGGCCTCCATTTATCATGATAAATGGAGCCCTTAATATTATTCCACGTTATTTTAACACATGTCTTACATATTACAAAGTCCTTATTTTTTTGTTTATCTACTTTAGACACCCCATACAGACCTTTTACTATTATTCTACGTTATTTTAACACATGTCTTACAAAGTCTTGTTTTTTTGTTTTTTGTTTTTTGTTTAGCTATTTTAGACACCCCATGCAGACCTTTAACTATTATTCCTTTTGATTTTCAACACGTCTTTTATCTTTACCAACTAATTTGTTTTTCTCTACCTACTTTACACAACCCCTCTAGACATTTCACTACTATTCTTTTCAAATTAACGTCTTACATTGACCTAATCTTACCCTTTCATTGATAAGATGTTTCAATATATTAAAAAAAAAAGTATTTTTCCAGCCACCAGTTAAACTTTAAAAAGACCTTTATTCATTTCTTACAGGGTCCATCATATCAACAATGTTTCAAACCTATGCCAGGTTCTTAACCCCTTAGTGACCAGACCACTTTTCAATTTGTTGACCATCTGGGACCAAGGCTATTTTTGCATTTCTGCGATGTTTGTGTTTAACTGTAATTTTTCTCTTAGTCATTTACTGTACCCACACATATTATATACTGTTTTTCTCGCCATTAAATGGACTTTCTAAAGATATAATTATTTTCATCATATCTTATAATTTACTATAAAAAAATATATAAAATATGAGGAAAAAATGAAAAAAAATGCACTTTTTCTAACTTTGAGCCCCAAAATCTCTTACACATCTACAACCACCATAAAATACCAATACTAAACAGTTTCTAAATTTTGTCCTGAGTTTATAAATACCCAATGTTTACATGTTCTTTGCTTTTTTTGCAAGTTATAGGGCAATAGGTACAAGTAGCCCTTTGCTATTTCAAAACCATGTTTTTTCAAAATTGGCGATAGTTACATTGTAACACCAATATCTGTCATGAATCCTTGAATAACCCTTCAAATTTATATATTTTTTAAAAGAAGACAACCTAAGGTATTAAACTTGGGGTATTTTGACTTTTTTCATGCAACCATTTTACCACCAATCTATGCCAAAGTTTGGGGGGGAAAAAAAAATAATTTGATTTTTTGACAAAATAGCAATTTAAGAATACATTTACTGATAATATTAAGGGTTACTGCCAAATAACACCCTCATATGTCTTCAGCAGCATCTCCTGGGTACAGTGATACCACCCATGTATAGGTGTGTCGGGTTCTCGGGGGGCTAAAAGCTCTTATTTTTAGGGAGCGCATTCCAGTTTTTCAACTTGGAATTTTCACATCGGTCATCATGCACCCATGTCCTATTTGGGACATTTCTGAAGCTGGTCAATGGAATTTACCCCTATCAAACCATATATTTTTGAAAAGTAGACACCCTAGGGTATTTCAAATGCTTGTATTTTAACACTTTCCATGCACTAATTCAACCACCAGTCTTTGTCAAACTTTTGGGTAGTCATTATTTTGTGTTATTTTTCACACACATTGTACTTTAGGCATGGATTCTCAGTTCCTGTTATGTGTTACTACCAAAAAAAACCTCAATATGTGTTCAACAACATCTCCTGAGTACAGTGATACCACCCATGTATAGGTGTGTCGGGTTCTCTGGGGGCTAAAAGGCCTTAATTTTAGGAAGCGCATTCCAGTTTTTCAACTTGGAATTTTCACATCGGTCATCATGCACCCATGTCCTATTTGGGACATTTCTGAAGCTGGTCAATGGAATTTATCCCCATCAAACCATATATTTTTGAAAAGTAGACACCCTAGGGTATTTCAAATGCTTGTATTTTAACACTTTCCATGCACTAATTCAACCACCAGTCTTTGTCAAACTTTTGGGTAGTCATTATTTTGTGTTATTTTTCACACACATTGTACTTTAGGCATGGATTCTCAGTTCCTGTTATGTGTTACTACCAAAAAAACCCTCAATATGTGTTCAACAACATCTCCTGAGTACAGTGATACCACCCATGTATAGGTGTGTCAGGTTCTCTGGGGGCTAAAAGGCCTTAATTTTAGGAAGCGCATTCCAGTTTTTCAACTTGGAATTTTCACATCGGTCATCATGCACCCATGTCCTATTTGGGACATTTCTGAAGCTGGTCAATGGAATTTACCCCCATCAAACCATATATTTTTGAAAAGTAGACACCCTAGGGTATTTCAAATGCTTGTATTTTAACACTTTCCATGCACTAAATCAACCACCAGTCTTTGTCAAACTTTTGGGTAGTCATTATTTTGTGTTATTTTTCACACACATTGTACTTTAGGCATGGATTCTCAGTTCCTGTTATGTGTTACTACCAAAAAACCCCTCAATATGTGTTCAACAACATTTCCTGAGTACAGTGATACCACCCATGTATAGGTGTGTCGGGTTCTCTGGGGGCTAAAAGGCCTTAATTTTAGGAAGCGCATTCCAGTTTTTCAACTTGGAATTTTCACATCGGTCATCATGCACCCATGTCCTATTTGGGACATTTCTGAAGCTGGTCAATGGAATTTACCCCCATCAAACCATATATTTTTGAAAAGTAGACACCCTAGGGTATTTCAAATGCTTGTATTTTAACACTTTCCATGCACTAATTCAACCACCAGTCTTTGTCAAACTTTTGGGTAGTCATTATTTTGTGTTATTTTTCACACACATTGTACTTTAGGCATGGATTCTCAGTTCCTGTTATGTGTTACTGCCAAAAAACACCTCAATATGTGTTCAACAACATCTCCTGAGTACAGTGATACCACCCATGTATAGGTGTGTCGGGTTCTCTGGGGGCTAAAAGGCCTTAATTTTAGGAAGCGCATTCCAGTTTTTCAACTTGGAATTTTCACATCGGTCATCATGCACCCATGTCCTATTAGGGACATTTCTGAAGCTGGCCAATGGAATTTACCCCCATCAAACCATATATTTTTGAAAAGTAGACACCCTAGGGTATTTCAAATGCTGGTATTTTAACACTTTCCATGCACTAATTCAACCACCAGTCTTTGTCAAACTTTTGGGTAGTCATTTTTTTGTGTTATTTTTCACACACATTGTATTTTAGGCATGGATTCTCAGTTCCTGTTATGTGTTACTGCCAAAAAGCACCTCAATATGTGTTCAACAACATCTCCTGAGTACAGTGATACCACCTATGTATAGGTGTGTTGGGTTCTCTGGGGGCTAGAAGGCCTTATTTTTAGGAAGCGCATTCCAGTTTTTCAATTTGGAATTTTCACATCGGTCATCATGCACCCATGTCCTATTTGGGACATTTCTGAAGCCGGTCAATGAAATTTACCCCTATAAAACCATATATTTTTGAGAAGTAGACCCCATAGGGTATTTGAAATGCTGGTATTTTCACACTTTCCATGAACTTATTTAACCACCAGTCTTTGTCAAACTTTTGGGTAGTCATTTTTTTGTGTTATTTTTCACACACATTGTACTTTAGGCATGGATTCCCAGTTCCTGTTATGTGTTACTGCCAAAAAACACCTCAATATGTGTTCAACAACATCTCCTGAGTACAGTGATACCACCCATGTATAGGTGTGTTGGGTTCTCTGGGGGCTAGAAGGCCTTATTTTTAGGAAGCGCATTCCATTTTTTACACTTCCCCTTTTCACATCCCATGCACCCATGTTCTATTTAAGACATTTCTGAAGCCGGCCAATGTAATTTACCCCCATAAAACCATATATTTTTGAAAAGTAGACATCCTAGGGTATTTCAAATGCAGGTGTTTTAACACTTTCCATACACTAATTCAACCACTAGTCTTTGTCAAACTATTGGGCATTCATTTCTTTGTGTTATTTTTCACATACATTGTACTTTAGACATGGATTCACAGCTCCTGTTATGTGTTACTACCAAAGAAGACACCAATATGTGGTCACCAACATCTCCTGAGTTCAGTGATACCACCTATGCATAGGTTTGGTGGCTTGTTTGGGCGGTGCAATGCCAAATGTCTGACATGTGCTTGTGATTTTTTTTCACATTTAACATATTTTCTTTGCCTATCGTCTTTTTTGGGGGTCTTTTAACATACCCCAATTTATTTGTTTTCCATAAATGTGATTATATTTAAAAAGTTGACCCCCCAAGGTATTATACATGGAGTGGTTTGATGACTTTGATGCAACCGTTTTAGCCCAAAAAATTGGAGAAAGTATATGGTGGTAATTTTTCAATTTTCATTGTTACAGACACATTGCTTTTTTACTATGATTTAGGAGAGACTGTTGTAAGTTATTGCAAAAGAATACTTCAGGTTGTTTTCTGCAAGGCACCCTGAGTACACCTATGCCCCCCATGCATAGGTTTGCCAGGATTTTGGGAAGGTTATGTTACATGATTTTAGTTATTAAAAATGAGAGTATTTCTTCTGATAGGCCTATCTTTAGTTTGGGGCCTATCACATACCCCACTTTTATTTATTGCATTCAAAGTGTATATTTTTTAAATGTTGACACCCCAAGGTATTGTATATGGTGTGCTTTGATGCCTTTGAAGCAACCGTTTTAGCCCAAAAAATTGGAGAAAGTATATGGTGGTAATTTTTCAATTTTCATTTTTACAGACACATTGCTTTTTGACTATGATTTAGGAGAGATTGTTGTAAGTTATTGCAAAAGAATACTTCAGGTTGTTTTCTGCAAGGCACCCTGAGTACACCTATGCCCCCCATGCATAGGTTTGCCAGGATTTTGGGAAGGTTATGTTACAATTTTATGACTTGTGATTTTAGTTATTAAAAATGAGAGTATTTCTTCTGATAGGCCTATCTTTAGTTTGGGGCCTATCGCATACCCCACTTTTATTTATTGCATTCAAAGTGTATATTTTTTAAATGTTGACACCCCAAGGTATTGTATATGGTGTGCTTTGATGCCTTTGAAGCAACTGTTTTAGCCCAAAAAATTGGAGAAAGTGTATGGTGGTAATTTTTCAATTTTCATTTTTACAGACACATTGCTTTTTGACTATAATTTAGAAAAGACTGTTGTAAGTTATTACAAAAACATACTTCAGGTTGTTTTCTGCAAGGCACCCTGAGAACACCTATGTCCCCCATGCATAGGTTTGACAGGGGTTTTGGTTAAAAAAAAACAGGCCCAATTTTAGAAAAAAATAGAGTAGTGAAATGTAAAAATCTGGCACAGTAAAAGTAAAAAAAACAAAAAAACATCTAACTGTAAACATAACCAAAAATATATATATATATATATATGTAACAGCAAATGTATTTATTTTTTTAAAAATTGACCATTGTATGGTACCGCTCGAAGCAGTCCCCAATGCAGAGTGCAGGCTGTCCAGGGCAATCAGGACAGTAATATATGGTGTCCCTTCTCTTCCCCCTCTTGGTACAGACTCTGCATTTTTTTGTGGTTTCTGCTTTGTGGCAGTAGGGGGGATTTTAAAAATAAAATGGGTAGCCCCAACTCTGCTCTCTCCCATCACCGCCCGGGGAGCAGGTGCATCATGGTACAAAATCCCCGTAATAATCTGGAGCTGAAACTGTAAAAAAGTCTTTTTAACTCTGGGGTTTGCTTTTTTGAACAACAAAAAAGCGTTGTGGGTTGCAATCTGCATTAGGTAAATTGCAACCTTTTTGTACCAGGCCCTTGTCTTCCGCATAATTAGGTAGGGCTGCAGCAGCTGATCAGCCAGATCAACCCCACCCATATGCCGGTTATAAGACTTGATGCACACTGGCTTCCTTATGATCTCAGCTCTGCCACGTACAGAAACCGCCACCGTCCTCTCTGTGTGGATGGTGGTAAGAAGGTATACATCCTTCTTGTCTCTGTACTTCAGTGCCAACAGCTCCTCTTGGCGCAGAGCTGAGGTCTCCCCCCTTCGTAGCCGGGTGCGTACAAGCTGTCCTGGGAAACCTGCGCGGTTCTTTTTAATTGTACCGCAAGCTACTGTATCAAAGCAATACAGTAGCTTGAACAAAAGGACACTTGTATAAAAATTGTCTAAGTACAAGTGATACCCTTTGTTCATTAGGGGTAATATCAGGTCCCAGACAATCTTGCCAGTGGTTCCCATATGTTCTGGGCAACCTGGAGGGTCAAGGTGGCTATCCTTTCCCTCATACACCCGGAAGGCCTGAGTATACCCAGTCTCGCTGTCACAGAGCTTATACACCTTTACCCCATATCTGGAGCATTTGGAAGGAATATACTGCTTGAATCCCAGCCTTCCCTTATACTTCATTAGGGATTCATCAACGCATATATTCCTTCCAGGTGTATAAGCCTCTGCAAACCTGGCAGAAAAGTGGGTTATCAGGGGGCGGATTTTATACAGCCTGTCAAATTGGGGATGCTCCCTAGGGGGGCACAGGCTGTTGTCGCTGAAGTGCATGAAATGCAGAATCATTTCATACCTCTTCCTCGA
Source organism: Bombina bombina (assembly GCF_027579735.1). NCBI lineage: Eukaryota > Metazoa > Chordata > Amphibia > Anura > Bombinatoridae > Bombina > Bombina bombina. The sequence goes on along the minus strand of NC_069499.1, from coordinate 369,181,021 downwards.
CATAGTCTGGGAGAAAATGGGGGTAGAGCAGATGGGGCTAGTACTCCAGTAGGAGCGAATGGAGGGCTTCTTTATGATGCCCATCAGCATAGTCAATGCCCAGAATTTTTTGAATTCTGGCACATTGATGGGGGCCCATTGCTGCTTTGCCAAATATGTTCCAGGCTTTGCAGCACGGAACTGATGGGCATATAAATTAGTTTGGGCGACAATGTTCCCCAATATATCATCGCCCAGAAACACTTCCAGAAACTGCTGGGGGCTAAAACCTACCACATCTATATTTATGCCAGCATTTGTTGTGAAGGGTGGGATATCTGGCCTCTGGAGATGAGGCGTTACCCACTCTTCAGCAGCAATGGCAGCAACACGCCTCCTTCTGGCAGGGGGGCTAGCAGGGGGGCTGGCAGGGGGGCTAGCAGCCACAGATACATCACTATCAGTTGAGACTGCATCTAGTGATGTATCTGAGCACATGGCAGGGTCAAAATTGGGGTCTGAGTCAGAAATAGAGGCATCTGACTCTGACGCAAGGATGGCATACGCCTCCTCAGCACTATATCTTTTCTGTGACATTTTTGTATCTGTCACAGAAAACAATTACTAAAAAAAATTAAATTAACTAAATTAATTAACTAAATTAACTAGCAAAAATGTACAGCTATGCTACTGCCAGTGATTTATAGCGATCACTTGCAAGCTAGAGGTTAATGGCTCTGAAAATTAAATTAAATTAACTAAATGTTTCTGAAAAGAGCCTTTGGGTTTTTAAAAAATTACAACAACAAAATTAACCCCTAAAAAAATGCACAGACAGCAAAAAAGTACAGCTATGCAACTGCCAGTGATTTATAGCGATCACTGGCAAGCTAGGGGTTAATGGCTCTGAAAATTAAATTAAATTAATTAAATTAACTAAATTAATTAACTAAATTAACTAGCAAAAAAGTACAGCTATGCTACTGCCAGTGATTTATAGCGATCACTGGCAAGCTAGGGGTTAATGGCTCTGAAAATTAAATTAAATTAACTAAATGTTTCTGAAAAGAGCCTTTGGGTTTTTAAAAAATTACAACAACAAAATTAACCCCTAAAAAAAATGCACAGACAGCAAAAAAGTACAGCTATGCAACTGCCAGTGATTTATAGCGATCACTGGCAAGCTAGGGGTTAATGGCTCTGAAAATTAAATTAAATTAACTAAATTAATTAACTAAATTAACTAGCAAAAAAGTACAGCTATGCTACTGCCAGTGATTTATAGCAATCACTGGCAAGCTAGGGGTTAATGGCTCTGAAAATTAAATTAAATTAACTAAATGTTTCTGAAAAGAGCCTTTGGGTTTTTAAAAAATTACAACAACAAAATTAACCCCTAAAAAAATGCACAGACAGCAAAAAAGTACAGCTATGCAACTGCCAGTGATTTATAGCGATCACTGGCAAGCTAGGGGTTAATGGCTCTGAAAATTAAATTAAATTAACTAAATGTTTCTGAAAAGAGCCTTTGGGTTTTTAAAAAATTACAACAACAAAATTAACCCCTAAAAAAATGCACAGACAGCAAAAAAGTACAGTTATGCAACTGCCAGTAATTTATAGCGATCACTGGCAAGCTAGGGGTTAATGGCTCTGAAAATTAAATTAAATTAACTAAATGTTTCTGAAAAGAGCCTTTGGGTTTTTAAAAAATTACAACAACAAAATTAACCCCTAAAAAAATGCACAGACAGCAAAATGCAGCAAAAAAAAAGTGCACCTATGCTACTGCCAGTGATATATAGTGATCACTGGCAAGCTAGGGGTTAATGGCTCTGAAAATTAAATTAAATTAACTAAATGTTTCTGAAAAGAGCCTTTGGGTTTTTAAAAAATTACAACAAAATTAACCCCTAAAAAAATGCACAGACAGCAAAATGCAGCAAAAAAAAGTGCACCTATGTTACTGCCAGTGATATATAGTGATCACTGGCAAGCTAGGGGTTAATGGCTCTGAAAAGAGCCTTTGGTTCTATATTTTTTAACAAATAAAAGAAATAAATCTCTCTCTCTGCTAAATACAGGTCTCTCTCTCCAACAAAATGGCAAGTGAGGAGAGGGAGGGAGATCCACACTGATCATAGTCAATATTTACAAATATTGACATGATCAGACAAATGGGGTATTTTATTATTATTATTTTTTTTAGGGTGGGAGGCTCAGATTGGGTGACCCTAGCTTGCCCCTATGATGAGGCAGGCTAGGGACACCCCCAGAGGCCCCATGATGCACTGGGCATCGCCATCTTGGATGCCTAGTGAAGGGGGAGGGGGGGGGCTATTTAGGGCTTTTTTTTTTAATATACTTTTTTTTTTTTTTTAATTATTACTTTTATTTTATAAGTAACTAAGTGCCTCGACCCACCGAGGCACTTAGCACACAAGCAGAGCATCGGAAGCGTGTCCGATCGCTTCCGATGCTCTGAAACACTGCCGGGCTCCACGTGGAGCGAAACCGGAAGTGATCACTCGTGGGGGAGTGATCAATCCGGTCCCGGCACTCAGGAACAGTATTGCAGGATGCCTAGACCTCAAGGCAAGCCTGCAATACTGTTAGAGCAGCTGGAAGCGATTCCGATCGCTTCCAGTGCTCTGTTAAACCGACGACGTATGCCATACGTCCTCGGTCGTTAAGTGCTTTTTTTTTGAGGACGTATGGCATACGTCGTCGGTCGTTAAGGGGTTAATCATGTCTACTGAATAGTATACAGGTGTGTCTTTTATACCTGTCCAATTTTTATCAGATTGCACAACAGTGCCATCTTGTGGTTAAAATTTAAAATTACATGTGACAAACTATTTGAAGGGATTTATTATAAATTCCTATATTTTAGGTTGGTTTCTTCATTGCTTATGTATGTTTATCGCATGGAAATTTAAAACCAAATTTATATACATACAATTAAAACCTATACACATTATAGTATCAGAATCAAATATGCTGCTACAGGTACATGCTATCATAATCAAAAAAATAATGACCATTCAAAATCTTTATTTAAGCCTTCAGGTATCATTGTGTTTAATCTGTTTATCCAAAACATCTCCCTTCTTTTAAGCATCTGGTCCCTGTCACCTCCCCTCCTGGGTCTGTCAACTTGTTCAATGACTTGAAACCTAAGTTGACTGATGTTATGACCCATGGAGAGGAAGTGACAGGAAACAGGAGCCTCCATATTTTTGTTTCTAATGTTAGATTTGTGTTCAGTGATTCTTGTTCTTACTTCCCTACTCGTTTCTCCTATATAAATGCTGGCACACGGACATTTGATGAGATAAATAGCATATGTGCTTCTACATGTTAGATGTTTCTTTATAGGGTATTTGGTTCCCTTAATGGGATGAAAAAAATCTTTCCCTTTTATTATTGAACTACAGTGACTGCAATGAAGGCAGGGATAACACCCTCTATTATCAGATCCCATTGTTGTTTGTAAAGTCTTCCTATTGCTGCCTATATCTGCCCTTACTAATTCATCTCTCAAATTTTTAGTCTTCTTATAAGCTACCATAGGAATATTTTTGAAGTCCTCCACTTGGGGATTACAGTCTCTCAGTACAGGGAGTGCAGAATTATTAGGCAAGTTGTATTTTTGAGGATTAATTTTATTATTGAACAACAACCATGTTCTCAATGAACCCAAAAAACTCATTAATATCAAAGCTGAATAATTTTGGAAGTATTTTTTAGTTTGTTTTTAGTTATAGCTATTTTAGGGGGATATCTGTGTGTGCAGGTGACTATTACTGTGCATAATTATTAGGCAACTTAACAAAAAACAAATATATACCCATTTCAATTATTTATTTTTACCAGTGAAACCAATATAACATCTCAACATTCACAAATATACATTTCTGACATTCAAAAACAAAACAAAAACAAATCAGTGACCAATATAGCCACCTTTCTTTGCAAGGACACTCATAAGCCTGCCATCCATGGATTCTGTCAGTGTTTTGATCTGTTCACCATCAACATTGCGTGCAGCAGCAACCACAGCCTCCCAGACACTGTTCAGAGAGGTGTACTGTTTTCCCTCCTTGTAAATCTCACATTTGATGATGGACCACAGGTTCTCAATGGGGTTCAGATCAAGTGAACAAGGAGGCCATGTCATTAGATTTTCTTCTTTTATACCCTTTCTTGCCAGCCACGCTGTGGAGTACTTGGACGCGTGTGATGGAGCATTGTCCTGCATGAAAATCATGTTTTTCTTGAAGGATGCAGACTTCTTCCTGTACCACTGCTTGAAGAAGGTGTCTTCCAGAAACTGGCAGTAGGACTGGGAGTTGAGCTTGACTCCATCCTCAACCCGAAAAGGCCCCACAAGCTCATCTTTGATGATACCAGCCCAAACCAGTACTCCACCTCCACCTTGCTGGCGTCTGAGTCGGACTGGAGCTCTCTGCCCTTTACCAATCCAGCCACGGGCCCATCCATCTGGCCCATCAAGACTCACTCTCATTTCATCAGTCCATAAAACCTTAGAAAAATCAGTCATGAGATATTTCTTGGCCCATTCTTGACATTTCAGCTTGTGTGTCTTGTTCAGTGGTGGTCGTCTTTCAGCCTTTCTTACCTTGGCCATGTCTCTGAGTATTGCACACCTTGTGCTTTTGGGCACTCCAGTGATGTTGCAGCTCTGAAATATGGCCAAACTGGTGGCAAGTGGCATCTTGGCAGCTGCACGCTTGACTTTTCTCAGTTCATGGGCAGTTATTTTGCGCCTTGGTTTTTCCACACGCTTCTTGCGACCCTGTTGACTATTTTGAATGAAACGCTTGATTGTTAGATGATCACGCTTCAGAAGCTTTGCAATTTTAAGAGTGCTGCATCCCTCTGCAAGATATCTCACTATTTTTTACTTTTCTGAGCCTGTCAAGTCCTTCTTTTGACCCATTTTGCCAAAGGAAAGGAAGTTGCCTAATAATTATGCACACCTGATATAGGGTGTTGATGTCATTAGACCACACCCCTTCGCATTACAGAGATGCACATCACCTAATATGCTTAATTGGTAGTAGGCTTTCGAGCCTATACAGCTTGGAATAAGACAACATGCATAAAGAGGATGATGTGGTCAAAATACTTATTTGCCTAATAATTCTGCACTCCCTGTATGTGCCAGTGTCTATTTATGATATGTGATATTTTTGTTCCTAGGGAGTTGTATTGGGTGACAAATATCATTCTGTTTTGTTTTGTTTTGTTTTTAGTGTTATCAGTTTCCTGTATTCCAACTGTTTTGTAATTAGTTCTTCTGGATACCCTCTTCTTTTGAATTTATCTGCCATTTCATTTAGTCTTATGTCACATCTCCTTTCATCAGTCACTATTCTTTTTACTCTTTTAAATTGACCTTGGGGTATTGCTTCTATTGTTTTTTTTTAATGGAAACTGTCATATTGTAATACTTTATTTTTATCTGTGGGTTTCACATACAAGTCAGTTTTCAAGAAGCCTTGTTCTTTATATACAAAAGTGTCTAAAAATGCTACTCCTGTTTCCTCCATATTAAGTGTAAATTTGAGACCAGCTACGGATGTATTGAGGTGTTGAACAAATTGCAGTAGGCTACCAGTGTCTCCCCACCAAATGCCAAATATGTCATCCACAAATCTCCACCATGCTGCACCATATTTTAAAAATAATGGATGTGAATATATGAATTTCTCTTCTATGTGGGACATAAAAATGTTGGCATATGTTGGGGCTACACTGGAGCCCATTGCAGTGCCTTGCTTTTGTAGAAAAAAAGTGTCTTGAAATAAAAAATAATTGTGGTATAATATGACGGATAATAGATCTATTAGGAATTGTATTTCATCTTCATTATATATGTTGTTAGTTTTCAATGTTTTAGTTACTGCTTCAATGCCACTGGTGTGTTTGATTGATGTATATAAGCTAGTGACATCTAATGTATATAATATGCATTTATCTCCAATCTGTCCAATGTCTTTTAATTTAGCAAGAAAATCATTAGTGTCTTTCAAATATGAAGATGTATCTAATAGATAGGGCTGTAATACTTTGTCTAAAAATATTGCAATTTTTGAAAAAATAGAATTTACTCCTGCCACTATTGGGCGTCCTGGTGGTTGATATTTATCTTTGTGTATTTTTGGTGAGATATATATAACTGGTCTTACTGGGTTTTTTTCAATGAGGCATTCTTTAAATTCATTTGTAATAATACCATTTTTGATTGCTACATTGGTGATATGTTCTATTTCTTTCCCTATTTGAATTGTGGGATCTCTGATCAAGGCTTCATATACTGTGGTGTCATTGAGTTGCCTCTGTATCTCTTTCACATAATCAATTTTATTTAATAACACCACTGCCCCGCCCTTATCCGCTTCCTTTATTATGATTTCATTGTTATTTTTTAACTTGTTAATGGTATCTTGTTGCTTCCTATCAATGTGCACTAGTTCTCTCTTTTTGTTTCTCTTTAAAAGATTTTTTACTTCTTTTTGGACTAATTTTGCAAATGTAGCTACACTATGTTGTGTTGGTGAGTTGAATTTACTTTTACCTTTAATACCAAATGTTTTAGGATCATTAAACTTGATGTCCTTTTTCTTAGCATCAGTCTTGCTTGCTACTGGTGTCTCTGTCATGCCTTTTAGTGTAGAGAAATGAACCTTGAGTTTCAGTTTCCTAAAAAATCTCTCTAAGTCTTGTTCTATGATGAATTCATCATGTGTGTTAGGTAGGCAGTATGATAAACCTTTATTCAATATCGTATATTCTGTTTCTGATAAGGTGTAATTAGAGATGTTGTGGACTAAGTCATCCTCTATGTTTTCTGTATTACAATGCAATTCAGTATTCTTGCTTACAAAGGTATTTGAATTAGTGTGTATCTCATTAGATTGAAAATAGTTAGTTTTATGTGTAGTGTTTGTTGTTGACCTACTTTCCCTTGAACTCAAATTGGTGGTGTTTTCTTTATTTAAAGTGCTAGTGTGATTCACTAAAGTGCTATTCGTTTCTAAAGTGCATGTGTTTGTAGCAATATTTCTTTTGAAAGTGTCTTCATAAATCATCGTGGTATCCAATTCTAAAGTGCATGAGTGTTCAACATTTAAAGTGCTTCCTTTTACCATATTAATTCTATCGTTAACTAAAGTGTTATTCAGTTCTAAAGTGCATGTGTTTTCTACTTCATTACTTCCCAAAGTGCTATAGTTTGCAGTACTCATTTCATTACTTTCCAAAGTGCTATAGTTTGCAGTACTTATTTCATTAGTGACATTCAAGAGGGAATTTTGCATATTGGTGCCCTTGTTACCACTATTAGTTTTTAAAAATGTACAATACTGTGAATCTTTAATTACATTGTTCATTTCGCTATTTTGTCCATCATCTCTCTGGTAAATTGTACCTTTTGAAAGTCTATGCACAGTCTGTTTAAGTACATTTACTTTACCCAGATTTGCTGCTTCATCTTGTGTCCTGTTGGTGCTATGTCCTATTTGTTGATTATCGATGGGTAACGTTAAAAGTCTTAGATTTTCAGATCCCGTTTCTCCACCATTGTTATGCTGTCTTGTGAGTTCTTCCTGCTCTTTCTCTTCGTCCTCTTTCTCTAATGTGTTGTATGGCTCCACTCCGCTCAATACCGCTATTGAGAGGAGTGGAGCCATACAACACATTAGAGAAAGAGGACGAAGAGAAAGAGCAGGAAGAACTCACAAGACAGCATAACAATGGTGGAGAAACGGGATCTGAAAATCTAAGACTTTTAACGTTACCCATCGATAATCAACAAATAGGACATAGCACCAACAGGACACAAGATGAAGCAGCAAATCTGGGTAAAGTAAATGTACTTAAACAGACTGTGCATAGACTTTCAAAAGGTACAATTTACCAGAGAGATGATGGACAAAATAGCGAAATGAACAATGTAATTAAAGATTCACAGTATTGTACATTTTTAAAAACTAATAGTGGTAACAAGGGCACCAATATGCAAAATTCCCTCTTGAATGTCACTAATGAAATAAGTACTGCAAACTATAGCACTTTGGAAAGTAATGAAATGAGTACTGCAAACTATAGCACTTTGGGAAGTAATGAAGTAGAAAACACATGCACTTTAGAACTGAATAACACTTTAGTTAACGATAGAATTAATATGGTAAAAGGAAGCACTTTAAATGTTGAACACTCATGCACTTTAGAATTGGATACCACGATGATTTATGAAGACACTTTCAAAAGAAATATTGCTACAAACACATGCACTTTAGAAACGAATAGCACTTTAGTGAATCACACTAGCACTTTAAATAAAGAAAACACCACCAATTTGAGTTCAAGGGAAAGTAGGTCAACAACAAACACTACACATAAAACTAACTATTTTCAATCTAATGAGATACACACTAATTCAAATACCTTTGTAAGCAAGAATACTGAATTGCATTGTAATACAGAAAACATAGAGGATGACTTAGTCCACAACATCTCTAATTACACCTTATCAGAAACAGAATATACGATATTGAATAAAGGTTTATCATACTGCCTACCTAACACACATGATGAATTCATCATAGAACAAGACTTAGAGAGATTTTTTAGGAAACTGAAACTCAAGGTTCATTTCTCTACACTAAAAGGCATGACAGAGACACCAGTAGCAAGCAAGACTGATGCTAAGAAAAAGGACATCAAGTTTAATGATCCTAAAACATTTGGTATTAAAGGTAAAAGTAAATTCAACCCACCAACACAACATAGTGTAGCTACATTTGCAAAATTAGTCCAAAAAGAAGTAAAAAATCTTTTAAAGAGAAACAAAAAGAGAGAACTAGTGCACATTGATAGGAAGCAACAAGATACCATTAACAAGTTAAAAAATAACAATGAAATCATAATAAAGGAAGCGGATAAGGGCGGGGCAGTGGTGTTATTAAATAAAATTGATTATGTGAAAGAGATACAGAGGCAACTCAATGACACCACAGTATATGAAGCCTTGATCAGAGATCCCACAATTCAAATAGGGAAAGAAATAGAACATATCACCAATGTAGCAATCAAAAATGGTATTATTACAAATGAATTTAAAGAATGCCTCATTGAAAAAAACCCAGTAAGACCAGTTATATATATCTCACCAAAAATACACAAAGATAAATATCAACCACCAGGACGCCCAATAGTGGCAGGAGTAAATTCTATTTTTTCAAAAATTGCAATATTTTTAGACAAAGTATTACAGCCCTATCTATTAGATACATCTTCATATTTGAAAGACACTAATGATTTTCTTGCTAAATTAAAAGACATTGGACAGATTGGAGATAAATGCATATTATATACATTAGATGTCACTAGCTTATATACATCAATCAAACACACCAGTGGCATTGAAGCAGTAACTAAAACATTGAAAACTAACAACATATATAATGAAGATGAAATACAATTCCTAATAGATCTATTATCCGTCATATTATACCACAATTATTTTTTATTTCAAGACACTTTTTTTCTACAAAAGCAAGGCACTGCAATGGGCTCCAGTGTAGCCCCAACATATGCCAACATTTTTATGTCCCACATAGAAGAGAAATTCATATATTCACATCCATTATTTTTAAAATATGGTGCAGCATGGTGGAGATTTGTGGATGACATATTTGGCATTTGGTGGGGAGACACTGGTAGCCTACTGCAATTTGTTCAACACCTCAATACATCCGTAGCTGGTCTCAAATTTACACTTAATATGGAGGAAACAGGAGTAGCATTTTTAGACACTTTTGTATATAAAGAACAAGGCTTCTTGAAAACTGACTTGTATGTGAAACCCACAGATAAAAATAAAGTATTACAATATGACAGTTTCCATTAAAAAAAACCAATAGAAGCAATACCCCAAGGTCAATTTAAAAGAGTAAAAAGAATAGTGACTGATGAAAGGAGATGTGACATAAGACTAAATGAAATGGCAGATAAATTCAAAAGAAGAGGGTATCCAGAAGAACTAATTACAAAACAGTTGGAATACAGGAAACTGATAACACTAAAAACAAAACAAAAGAAAACAGAATGATATTTGTTACCCAATACAACTCCCTAGGAACAAAAATATCACATATCATAAATAGACACTGGCACATACTGAGAGACTGTAATCCCCAAGTGGAGGACTTCAAAAATATTCCTATGGTAGCTTATAAGAAGACTAAAAATTTGAGAGATGAATTAGTAAGGGCAGATATAGGCAGCAATAGGAAGACTTTACAAACAACAATGGGATCTGATAATAGAGGGTGTTATCCCTGCCTTCATTGCAGTCACTGTAGTTCAATAATAAAAGGGAAAGATTTTTTTCATCCCATTAAGGGAACCAAATACCCTATAAAGAAACATCTAACATGTAGAAGCACATATGCTATTTATCTCATCAAATGTCCGTGTGCCAGGATTTATATAGGAGAAACGAGTAGGGAAGTAAGAACAAGAATCACTGAACACAAATCTAACATTAGAAACAAAAATATGGAGGCTCCTGTTTCCTGTCACTTCCTCTCCATGGGTCATAACATCAGTCAACTTAGGTTTCAAGTCATTGAACAAGTTGACAGACCCAGGAGGGGAGGTGACAGGGACCAGATGCTTAAAAGAAGGGAGATGTTTTGGATAAACAGATTAAACACAATGATACCTGAAGGCTTAAATAAAGATTTTGAATGGTCATTATTTTTTTGATTATGATAGCATGTACCTGTAGCAGCATATTTGATTCTGATACTATAATGTGTATAGGTTTTAATTGTATGTATATAAATTTGGTTTTAAATTTCCATGCGATAAACATACATAAGCAATGAAGAAACCAACCTAAAATATAGGAATTTATAATAAATCCCTTCAAATAGTTTGTCACATGTAATTTTAAATTTTAACCACAAGATGGCACTGTTGTGCAATCTGATAAAAATTGGACAGGTATATAAGACACACCTGTATACTATTCAGTAGACATGATTAAGAACCTGGCATAGGTTTGAAACGTTGTTGATATGATGGACCCTGTAAGAAATGAATAAAGGTCTTTTTAAAGTTTAACTGGTGGCTGGAAAAATACTTTTTTTGGATATACATTGGGGTCTGGCTAACCCTTTTCCTGTGCCCCAGAAGGAAAATAGGTGCTGTCTTTCACTATCACGTTTCAATATATTACACATTAACGACAATTGTTTATATTTGTTAAATAATATATGCATTTATTCTGTATATAAAATAATAAAAAAAAAATGTTGCTAGCACATTCATTAATTTTTTAATAACACATAAATGAAAAAGTTACATTTTTTCATATTTCAGCCTCATTTTCCTGACTGCTGAGTAACTGCTTATCAGTCCAGTTTCAGCTTTAAGCAGGACTTCAAGGAGCTCTTTTTTGCTTATTAAAAATTTTTCATCATCCGGAACTAAAAAATAAAAAATATATATATTTATATTAAACATATATTTTTATTCTTTTGAATAGCATTTATAGACATGAGAGTAAAAAAAATATCTGTCAATGGAATTACCAACAGCAATAACATATATTTATTCATAAATGCTATAACACTTACCCCAGTTATAATATTGAGGTGACCGAGAGTCTTCATCGTGCACCTCTAAGTTTCTTATATTTTGTTGAGTTTCTTCAAAAAACTAAATTTTGATTACAATGTATTGATAATGTAACTTTAAGATATATCTATCTTTCACTATATTTTTCTCTCTATCTATGTTATCTTTCAATTAATTTTATTTCTATATTTATATCTGTCTTTTTTGATCTATATACATATATCTATCTGTCGATATATATATATTAATATATATATATATATATATATATATATATATATATATATATAAAAAACTATGGCCTAGATTTGGAGTTCGGCGTTAGCCGTGAAAACCAGCGTTAGAGGCTCCTAACGCTGGTTTTAGGCTACCGCCGGTATTTGGAGTCAGTGATTAAAGGGTCTAACGCTCACTTTTCAGCCGCGACTTTTCCATACCGCAGATCCCCTTACGTCAATTGCGTATCCTATCTTTTCAATGGGATCTTCCTAACGCCGGTATTTAGAGTCGTTTCTGAAGTGAGCGTTAGAGCTCTAACGACAAAACTCCAGCCGCAGGAAAATAGCAGGAGTTAAGAGCTTTCTGGGCTAACGCCGGTTCATAAAGCTCTTAACTACTGTACCCTAAAGTACACTAACACCCATAAACTACCTATGTACCCCTAAACCGAGCTCCCCCCACATCGCCGCCACTCGATTAAAATTTTTTAACCCCTAATCTGCCGACCGCCACCTACGTTATACTTATGTACCCCTAATCTGCTGCCCCTAACACCGCCGACCCCTGTATTACATTTATTAACCCCTAACCTGCCCCCCACAATGTCGCCGCCAGCTACTTAAAATAATTAACCCCTAATCTTCCGACCGCAAAGCGCCGCCACCTACGTTATCCCTATGTACCCCTAATCTGCTGCCCCTAACACCGCCGACCCCTATATTATATTTATTAACCCCTAATCTGCCCCCCTCAACGTCGCCGACACCTGCCTACACTTATTAACCCCTAATCTGCCGAGCGGACCTGAGCGCTACTATAATAAAGTTATTAACCCCTAATCAGCCTCACTAACCCTATCATAAATAGTATTAACCCCTAATCTGCCCTCCCTAACATCGCCGACACCTAACTTCAATTATTAACCCCTAATCTGACGAGCGGAGCTCACCGCTACTATAATAAATGGATTAACCCCTAAAGCTAAGTCTAACCCTAACACTAACACCCCACTAAGTTAAATATAATTTAAATCTAACGAAATAAATTAACTCTTATTAAATAAATTATTCCTATTTAAAGCTAAATACTTACCTGTAAAATAAATCCTAATATAGCTACAATATAAATTATAATTATATTATAGCTATTTTAGGATTTATATTTATTTTACAGGCAACTTGGTAATTATTTTAACCAGGTACAATAGCTATTTAATAGTTACCTAGTTAAAATAATAACAAATTTACCTGTAAAATAAATCCTAACCTAAGATATAATTAAACCTAACACTACCCTATCAATAAATTAATTAAATAAACTACCTACAATTACCTACAATTAACCTAACACTACACTATCAATAAATTAATTAAATACAATTGCTACAAATAAATACAATTACATAAACTAGCTAAAGTACAAAAAATAAAAAAGAACTAAGTTACAAAAAATAAAAAAATATTTACAAACATAAGAAAAATATTACAACAATTTTAAACTAATTACACCTACTCTAAGCCCACTAATAAAATAACAAAGCCCCCCAAAATAAAAAATTCCCTACCCTATTCTAAATTAAAAAAGGTAAAAGCTCTTTTACCTTACCAGCCCTGAACAGGGCCCTTTGCGGGGCATGCCCCAAGAATTTCAGCTCTTTTGCCTGTAAAAAAAACCATACAATACCCCCCCCCAACATTACAACCCACCACCCACATACCCCTAATCTAACCCAAACCCCCCTTAAATAAACCTAACACTAAGCCCCTGAAGATCTTCCTACCTTGTCTTCACCATCCAGGTTCACCGATCCGTCCTGAAGAGCTCCTCCGATGTCCTGATCCAAGCCCAAGCGGGGGGCTGAAGAGGTCCATGATCCGGTCAAAGTCTTCATCCAAGCGGGGCAGAAGAGGATCTTCCATCCGATTGAAGTCTTCATCCAAGCAGCATCCATCCGGAGCGAAGCGGCAGGATCCTGAAGACCTCCAGCGCGGAACATCCATCCGGCCCGACGACTGAACGACGAATGACTGTTCCTTTAAGGGACGTCATCCAAGATGGCGTCCCTCGAATTCCGATTGGCTGATAGGATTCTATCAGCCAATCGGAATTAAGGTAGGAATTTTCTGATTGGCTGATGGAATCAGCCAATCAGAATCAAATTCAATCCGATTGGCTGATCCGATCAGCCAATCAGATTGAGCTCGCATTCTATTGGCTGATCGGAACAGCCAATAGAATGCGAGCTCAATCTGATTGGCTGATTGGATCAGCCAATCGGATTGAACTTGATTCTGATTGGCTGATTCCATCAGCCAATCAGAAAATTCCTACCTTAATTCCGATTGGCTGATAGAATCCTATCAGCCAATCGGAATTCGAGGGACGCCATCTTGGATGACGTCCCTTAAAGGAACAGTCATTCGTCGTTCAGTCGTCGGGCCGGATGGATGTTCCGCGCTGGAGGTCTTCAGGATCCTGCCGCTTCGCTCCGGATGGATGCTGCTTGGATGAAGACTTCAATCGGATGGAAGATCCTCTTCTGCCCCGCTTGGATGAAGACTTTGACCGGATCATGGACCTCTTCAGCCCCCCGCTTGGGCTTGGATCAGGACATCGGAGGAGCTCTTCAGGACGGATCGGTGAACCTGGATGGTGAAGACAAGGTAGGAAGATCTTCAGGGGCTTAGTGTTAGGTTTATTTAAGGGGGGTTTGGGTTAGATTAGGGGTATGTGGGTGGTGGGTTGTAATGTTGGGGGTGGGGTATTGTATGTTTTTTTTACAGGCAAAAGAGCTGAAATTCTTGGGGCATGCCCCGCAAAGGGCCCTGTTCAGGGCTGGTAAGGTAAAAGAGCTTTTACCTTTTTTAATTTAGAATAGGGTAGGGAATTTTTTATTTTGGGGGGCTTTGTTATTTTATTAGGGGGCTTAGAGTAGGTGTAATTAGTTTAAAATTGTTGTAATATTTTTCTTATGTTTGTAAATATTTTTTTATTTTTTGTAACTTAGTTCTTTTTTATTTTTTGTACTTTAGCTAGTTTATGTAATTGTATTTATTTGTAGCAATTGTATTTAATTAATTTATTGATAGTGTAGTGTTAGGTTAATTGTAGGTAATTGTAGGTAGTTTATTTAATTAATTTATTGATAGGGTAGTGTTAGGTTTAATTATATCTTAGGTTAGGATTTATTTTACAGGTAAATTTGTTATTATTTTAACTAGGTAACTATTAAATAGCTATTGTACCTGGTTAAAATAATTACCAAGTTGCCTGTAAAATAAATATAAATCCTAAAATAGCTATAATATAATTATAATTTATATTGTAGCTATATTAGGATTTATTTTACAGGTAAGTATTTAGCTTTAAATAGGAATAATTTATTTAATAAGAGTTAATTTATTTCGTTAGATTTAAATTATATTTAAGTTAGGGGGGTGTTAGTGTTAGGGTTAGACTTAGCTTTAGGGGTTAATACATTTATTAGAATAGCGGTGAGCTCCAGTCGGCAGATTAGGGGTTAATAATTGAAGTAAGGTGTCGGCGATGTTAGGGAGGGCAGATTAGGGGTTAATACTATTTATGATAGGGTTAGTGAGGCGGATTAGGGGTTAATAACTTTATTATAGTAGCGCTCAGGTCCGCTCGGCAGATTAGGGGTTAATAAGTGTAGGCAGGTGTCGGCGACGTTGAGGGGGGCAGATTAGGGGTTAATAAATATAATATAGGGGTCGGCGGTGTTAGGGGCAGCAGATTAGGGGTACATAGGGATAACGTAGGTGGCGGCGCTTTGCGGTCGGAAGATTAGGGGTTAATTATTTTAAGTAGCTGGCGGCGACGTTGTGGGGGGCAGGTTAGGGGTTAATAAATATAATATAGTGGTCGGCGATGTTAGGGCAGCAGATTAGGGGTACATAGGGATAACGTAGGTTGCGGCGGTTTACGGAGCGGCAGATTAGGGGTTAAAAATAATATGCAGGGGTCAGCGATAGCGGGGGCGGCAGATTAGGGGTTAATAAGTGTAAGGTTAGGGGTATTTAGACTCGGGGTACATGTTAGAGTGTTAGGTGCAGACGTAGGAAGTGTTTCCCCATAGGAAACAATGGGGCTGCGTTAGGAGCTGAACGCTGCTTTTTTGCAGGTGTTAGGTTTTTTTTCAGCTCAAACAGCCCCATTGTTTCCTATGGGGATATCGTGCACGAGCACGTTTTTGAGGCTGGCCGCGTCCGTAAGCAACTCTGGTATCGAGAGTTGCATTTGCGGTAAAAATGCTCTACGCTCCTTTTTTGGAGCCTAACGCAGCATTTGTTTGAACTCTCGATACCAGAGTTAAATTTATGGTGCGGCCAGAAAAAAGCCTGCGGAGCGTTAACAGCCCTTCTACCGCCGAACTCCAAATCTAGGCATATGTGTGTTTGTGTTTATATATATATATATATATATATATATATAAATATATATATATATATAAACACATAATCACATAAACACATTAAACTATATTTGTGTATTAAAAAAAATATATACACATATTAATAAAATTGATATATATATGTGTATATATACATATATGCATACATATCTATTGTTTTATATATATATATATATATATATATATATATATATATATATATATATATATATATAATGTTTGTAGAATATATATATCACCACTAAAAAATAAAAAAAAATCACCTGATGTTCCTGGATGAACCTCATCTTCTTCATGGCCCTCCTCGTCCTCTTGTTCCAAATGTTCTTCATCTTGCCAACTATGCATAGTATCCTCAATTTCTCACTCTGTAGGCTCTACATGTCCTAAAATTATTATTAAAAATAAATTTATATTTATATAAAATATATATGTTAAAGAAATGTCAAAGATTTTTTTTTTAAAATTACCTGCAATGTTATCCATATCTTCTTCTCCTTGCTCATCCATTGGATTATTATTTGGAGTGCTATTATCTATAGCATTATAAAAAAAAGTTAAAAGATAAATTTAGTTTAATACCTGGCTTAGAATGTTTTTTTTTTTTTCGAAATTACAGTTACATTTTTTATACCTGTGTCTTGAGTCCTATCTTTATCCATAAAAACTGTGGGCAATGGGTCTGATTCCCCTTCAGAACTAGAATTGGTATCAATGGGAAGAAGGTACCTTGGAGCTCTTCTTCTTTTGACTATTAAATAATATAAAATACAACATTTTTGAAAATATATTCTTAAAAATCCATACACACAAAAACTTTGTCTGAAAATCCTATAAAAACTTGATTCATTCACACTTTATCTTCAGTCAATGGTAATCTTTTAATCCTATTATTGTTTAACTTGTTTATCTTATTGAAACTTTTCCAATTAAAAACTATACATTTTTAAAACTTAAGATTATATAATTAAACTATATTTCTATCTATATTGCTTACATTTTTTAAGATAACTCTTTATCAAAGTGCGCATTTTAGATTGCCTCCGGTACAAGTTGTTATATCTTTTCAGACATTGTTTCCTCGTTCGTTTTTGCCCAGATACTCTCCTTACTCTTTGCACCATTTCACAGAGAATTCGGTTTCTTGTGTCCTGGTCCAAAGTGAAAATCCCTTTCCTTTTTTTTGGAAAATATTTATCCATAGTATAAGAAATAATCAATAATTCTCCAATAGAGAACTTCTTGGATCGTGGCATTTTCTAAATATTATTCAATCTCTACTCACTGACGGGACTAATTTTGTGTTTTTAAATGCGCAATTTTGTAAGCTAATACCTATTTTTACAAATAGCACTCAATTGGATACATATTTTGGCAAATATTATCAAAATTCGTATTTTAGTATACAACATGATGTTTTTTTTATCCATTATAATAACAATGAAACATTGTATAGATCTGCGCCACAACAGCACTATTTTTTTGGCAACATTAACAAATGTTACATGTATCCGTTGATAAGGTGAAATAAAAGTAAAGATACATATAACAATGTAATGATATTTAAATTTAATATTTTTATTCATAACCAAATTATCTTTATTTACATGTAAAATTGTTATTATAAACAAAAATGGAAATCCAGGTATTCCATATGAAATATAAACTGCGACATAGTGATCTTTCCAGAACATCATACAGTATACGCCCCTTTTCATCAACTACATTTAGATACTTTTTTGGAAACCGTTATAAAAGAAAACTTTATTTAGTTTGTATCAAAACTTTAGTTATTTTGTGCGCTCTTTTGTATCTCATTTTTACAATGGCATCTGCCCAAGCTGGAAAGACCAAAAGCGGGAGAAGTATCATGATCACTCATCGGCAAAATTGTATTTTGGTCGAATCTGTTATCGAACACTACGATGAAATCATTGGGTACCAAGCCAGAACTGTAAACCCACAGAGAAAGAGAACAATTTGGACACAAATCAGTTTCAGCTGAAGGAAGTTTTCCTAAGGATGTGCGAGCTTGTCGGAAGAGAGTAACTGATATTAGAAAAAACATAAAGAAAAAGGTTTGCAGGGAAAAGCAATCTGCCAAAGGAGCCGGTGGAGGCCCTGGATATAGGGCCGAATTAACGGACTTTGAACAGATGCTTTATGCAAGGATGGGTGATGCCGTTGTGGTCGGCCTGGAAGTCCCAGCAGACACTATGGATTTTAGAGATAAGTTAAATGTAAACGACACCCAAATTTTGTTGTTCATGATTTAAAAAAAGAGAATGAAAAATGATATATCTTTATGATTGAAATCTATTATGTAATTATTTCGATTCAATAGATATTCCTTTATGGAAAGTATATGTAGATATGCTCACTATCTCTTTAATTTTGAAGATTTCTGCTATTGGATCTTAAAATTGTGATTAGTTTACATTTTTATTTGGAAAATAAGGATTATGGAGAAAATGGAGGCATGAACTATAATAAAAGTAATCTAGTCAGTTTTATAACTATCTATTGTCTATCTAAATCTATCTAAATATTTGAAATTGTGTTTTTATCAATAATTATTCAAATTTAATACAAGTATATTTATATTATTTAGAGCAAGAAGATGAGGGACGTCAGGAAGAGGAGATTGATGCACAAGAGGATCAACCTTTGGAAAATGAATTCACCTCACAAGACCAAGAACCCTCCACATCCACAGTACAAAGAGAAGAAGGGGAGAGTAAGTGATTTGTAAAAAACAACCAATAGTTGTTATATATTTTAATAACAATTAACAACCAGATGAGCACTGATGATAACTTGTGGGCTAATGTATATTTTGATTGTATAAATCGATGCTGTTGATATTCTAATATTATTTTTATGTTGTTGTAGGTGTTCGTGCTTTACTACAATCCATGCAGGACAATTCTATATTATTATTCGAGGGTAGGTTGTCTTCTAATTGTCATGTTAATTTTTTGTTTTTTTATGAATGTAACCTATTAATAATACATATTTTCCATGTCATACAGAAGATCAGGTTGAAATCAATTTGGAACCTCTGGTTGAGGATTCTGTATGTCCAGAAGATGAGGATGAGACTCAGATTGAGGGACACACATCAAAGGGACCAACACCACCAAATCTAGAAACTCCTCAGAATATCATGGTCAATGACTCTGAGGAAGATGAAAGACCAGAACAATTGATAAACCCAGAAGATGTCACAGGCAGGGGAAATGATATACAAAACCTCACAGACATGGCATTGGGGTTCAGGAATGAGCAAAGTGCATTTTTTAAAGAACTGATCAGATTACAAGAAGAAAGAAATGCAATTTTAAAAGCTGATTCAGAATTTAAGAGGGATTATTCCAAAAAGAAATTAGAAATTTTGAATTGAAGATTTCCTACTCAATAATTAATTATTAATATTTCTTGTTTTTGCACTTTAATGTTCAAATTGTTTTCATGTTGAAAAGTTAAACACTAGAATTTGGATACAGTTTAAGTTATTTTTGAAAAAATGTTACATGCTTCCAAAGTGTTCAAGTATTTGTTATTACAATAAAAATGTTATTTAAAATTCAAAAAACAATTAAGGCTGTTTGTTTGTTCAAAAATTTTTTATTAAAAGAATAAAATCTAAATTGTTTTATTAACAAATAAACACAACTTTTTTTTTCATCTGTCTGATTATATAACAGTAGTGAGGATTATTACTGTCCAATTTTCAAACAACTCCTGTGTTATCCGTGGTTTCTGTAATACAATGTTAAAAGATAATTAGAAATTCAGAAATATAATACTAATTCTTTGCCCCCCCCAAAAAAAAAATAAAAAATAGCTTACATGAAAAATATCTCTCAATAATTTCCATACGGTTTTGAACAGCGGCCCTAGTAGTGTGCCTGTTTAATATGTGTTGGGGGACATAGATGTCATCTGGTTGATCCTCAGGACACAAATCATCTTGGTTACCTTGAGATATTGCAATATTATGTAACATGCAGCATACTAAAATAATGTCATTGCACTTCTCTGGTGAGTATTGCAAGCCTCCCCCTGACCTGTCCAACACACGAAATCTCATCTTCAACACACCGAAGGTTCTCTCGATAGCACTTCTTGTACTACGGTGTGACTCGTTGAATTTGATCTCTGTCACCTACAAATAAAAAAATAAAAAAAATTATTACATTGGAATAACAATCTATATGCACTTTTAGCAATACAGAAATTAATGAAATAAATAATAACATAAATGAAAAGATCATAAAATTAATTTTCACAAAAAAAAAAGGTCTAAAGTGTATATACATCTAACTACAAATCTATGTCCTTCAAAGTTGAAAACCAAAATTAAACATAAAAACAATAACACCAAAAAATATAAAGTTAAACTCACCCAATAGCCAACCATGGGGCATGTCTCCACGTTCAAACGATGTAAATAATGCTGATTGTTTGAGGATATGGTAATCGTGGCAGGAACCTGGAAATCCTGAACGCACAGCCCAAATTTTTAGGTTGGCATCACAAACAGCCTGAACATTCAGTGAATGGAAGCTTTTTCTATTCCTGTATTGCTCCTCCCTTAAAGCTGGTGGTCTTAAAGCTATGTGGGTGCAATCAATTGCACCAAGAACATTAGGCATACCAGCTACTTGATAAAAGGATGCCTTAACTGTGTGCCATTCTTGCACATTTCTGGGTACAAAAATAAACTTCTTCAGATGTTTCAAAACTGCTTTTAAAACAATTCTTAGATGCCTGCAAAATGAAGGCTGGCTAATGCCCACCACAGCACTAGAGACTGCCTGAAATGAACCAGTTGACAAGAAATGCAAAACTGCTAATAATTTTAAAAGTCCAGGTATCGCCCTTGTTCTTCTTGTCCTAGGGTCTATGTAATTTTGGATCAGAGAGTAAAGATTTATAATACTCTCCCTATTTATGCGAAATCTTTGCTTTATCTCCTTATCAGACAATGCCTGTAGTCCACACCGGGGTAAAAAAACTCTAGGCACTCTTTGGCGTCTCCGTATGGGCATATTACCATCAGCAAGATGATTTTCACGGCCCCTTGCCAAAGAAATAGCAGCCAACAGCAGAAAATATTCCATCTTCTCTCTCACAAAAAATGAAGTAAATGAAATGTTCTCCTCAGTGGATATGGAGAACTTTGGAGGGCGTAATTGTAGGAGAATATTAGGTTCTCCCATGGCGCAAAATAGTGATAAATATGAAATTTGGTGATCTGTTAGTCGATTTGATGAAAATACGACCGAAAAAGCGCTGTTTTAAGCTTCAATCGGCGCACATGTGCGCCTTGGCGAGATAGAATAGAGTGGTCAGATTTTTCGGTCGAAAATCAGTTTTTTTCGTCGGATTTTGTTTTAATACATAGGAGAGAATTTACGCTGCCCTATTTATAGGCGTAAATGTAGGAGAATTGCAATGATAAATGGAGCCCTATATATAGCATTATGAAGTGTATAGTGCAAGGTTGCAGCTCAAGGCAAGTAAGAAGTAAAGGATCAGATGTTACATTACATGTCTTTCCAAAATCACCATTGAAAATAAGGCAATGGCTGGACAACATCGGCCATCCAAATGTTCATATTCAAGAGATTGTTGATAAATTAAGTAACAGTAAAACTCATAAGTATATCAGAATTTGTTCATTACATTTTACAAAAACTCTTACAGAACTATAGGCCTTCAAAAGTTTTTAAAAGAAAAAGCAGCCCCAACTGTTTTTTTGGATCATGGAATGACACTACCAACTGGCACCACAGTTAATAATCCTCAACAACAGCAGAGACTTTTAAAATCAATACCACAACTATCAAACGCAACAACATCTCAGAACACTACAATTATGCATGAAGATGAAAATGATATTGAGGAATTTATCTTAAGAACGTACACACCGAAATCTGCTTGCGAGCATAACTACAGCAAAATCCCTGTCAACACTCCAAATGTGCCCACTAAAGTAACGCCAAAGCCTATAAAGAAGCACAATGTTGGCACATGGACCGGTCCTTACGAGTTCTTTTGTGAACAGGTATCATCACAAGCTTGTATATTTGGAAAACACGACTTATGTCTTTGTCCCAAGCCATCTAGTAAACCCCCAAGAGATGACCACCTTTCTGCAGTTATTTCTCATAATGAAAATACTAATGACAATAACATGAGCATGGTTAATGATCAAACAAACCTAGAGTTAAACACCAGTTATCCTCAGGAAGATCCTTCCATATTTGAACTATCCAAAGTAAGTAGCATTCAAATGGATACGTTAGATAGTTCTTGTGTTCCAGATTACACTTCATCTTTAAGTGATGAATCCACAGTCACTTTGATAGCTGGTATTGATAATTTGGAGAAAGAAAGAAAATTTATAGTTTTTGAAAGCTGCCTTGACATATTGTTAAAACTCATCAAATGTCAGCATGAGAGTGGATGTGGCAAAAGAGTTTATGAAATTACAAAAACTGTAATTGGGACAAGTGTAAATGTAAATGGAAACTGTGTTGGTGGCCACAGTTGTGTATTATGGCGTAGCCAGCCATTTTTAAAAAGAGTTCCAGCTGGAAATGCTTTGGCATGTGCATCCGTATTGTTTACAGGAAACAATTATTACAAGATGAAAGCGTTTTTTAAAACCTTCAACATACCATTTATTTCACATCAAACTTTTTCAATTTATCAGAAAAAATATCTTTCTCCAGTTGTACATTATTTTTGGAAAAAGGAGAATGAACAGATTTTGAATTCTCTGAAAGGCGAAGTACTATGTTTGTCAGGAGATGGACAGTGTGACAGCCCGGGTTTCAGTGCAAAATACTGCACGTATATCCTGATAGAGGACACAAGTAAAAAAATAGTAGGATTCCACACAGTACAGGTCACGGAAACAACATCCTATGTGGCAATGGAAAGTTTTGCATTTAAGAAATGCATTGGTAATCTTCTCAATGAAGGACATATTATAGCCACTATAGCCACAGACAGACATGTTGGCATCCAAAAATTTTTAAGGGAGGAATACCCGCTGATAAATCACCAATGTGGCATTATACGAACAGTATAACAAAGAAACTGATAGCCATTTCAAAGAAAAGATATCATGCTGATTTAAAGCCATGGATTCCCACCATAATCAACCATCTGTGGTACATATGCTTATATTGCAAGGGAAATGTTGATTTGCTCCGTGAGCTGTGGACTTCCATTGTGTACCATGTAAGTAACCGTCACACATGGGAGGATGGACATCTGATCTGATCATCTACACAGTGATCTGAAAGATCGACCTGAATCAAAGCCATGGATAGCAGAACATTCACCTGCAATTTCTGCACTGTCAAGTTTTGTGCATGACCCCAAAATTCAGAAAGACTTGGTTCATCTTACAGAATACTGCCACACTGGTAGTATAGAGGTCTTCCACAATGTGGCCCTAAAGTATAGACCAAAACGTGTGCATTTCCCCATCGATGGCATGGAAGCCCACACAAAGTTAGCTATTCTTGACCACAATGCCAATGTTGGTCGTTTACATGCCACAATCAAGAAACCAACATTGCCTCGCAACAGGATTGGACAGTTTCGATACAAGTCCTATTTTTCTAAAGCCAGGAAGAAATGGCAGGTGAAAAATATATATGAGAAGACCACCATGGAGCATTTGTATCCAATTTTGCAGGAAGTCTTAAAGATGGTTGCTGGTAAAGTCTCTCATGAGTGGCAGTTCCGAAATTTTTTTATGCCACCAAACATAGCCTCTACTCCAAGACCTACTGCTCAACTTGTCCAGGCACATAGGTCTAGAATGAAGCCTAAAAGGCTAACAATGATTTCAGAACAAGAGTAATCGTCTCTTGATGCATTTCATGCAAACTCATGAATGCTGAGGATTTTTAATTTTTTTTTTCTTTTAAACAAAATATTACTATTTCAAATGTCAAATGTAAATAATTATTATTCTTTTCACTAAAAGCACTATTGCACGTTACTCTTACTTATGTTTTGCACTTCGAGTTTATTACAATGTTTTTTTATGTGAGTGTTTTAAAGTTATTTTTAAAATAAATATAATTTTTGCATAGGTTAATATTTAATTCTTCTAACAATATTGTTTAACTGTTATATAGCTATAATTGTATAATGTATTTATTGGTGCCCCTCAAACACACTAAGTCAAGTCACATGCTTTTAAAACTTGTTTGTTTTTTATTGTTTTTACATATTTTTTTTTTACAGGAGCTATTGTCAGATCGTCAAAAATAAAAATGCTATTGTAAATTACAAATAATAACAAAAATTGCTATTTATTCTCACGGGTTTGAATTTTTATGTGTCACTATTTTGCAGTAATAATACGAATAAACATTTTTGAAAATAATTACAGATTCTCTGATCCTTTTTTTCAATACAATACATAGAAACCTCTAGCAATAAAGTGTCACTGAGATATGAAAGAATGATAAATGAGGTTTTTTTTTTTTTGGGGGGGGGGGAATGAGAGAGAGAGAATATGTGTGTGTGTGTATACACACGTGAAGTCTTCTAATTTTATACAAAAAAGATATGCAACAGGGTTTGTAGAATTTCCATTATTTCTATAGCAGAATTGCATAAATAAAAGTAATAACGGTTAGAGAGTTGTGCGTTACTGCTATTCAAGAATGGCCAAATTTCCTCATTATCTTAGTGTCCTTTGTTGATCTGACATCTAGCTGCTGTTTGGTGGTTGCTATTGAACATGATACATATTTACCTTATTCTCCTATTGCCCTTTGTTGAAGAGCATAAATACACTTCTGGGAGCTACATTACATACAAAGGTAGTCTAATAAAAATGTGACAACATATAAAATATCAGTTTTACAAGGAAGAAATAGAAAACATTGAAACATGAATTGCATTAGAAATACACTTTATTGATAAAATAACAAAGATTGTCTTTCTAAAGTACACACATATCCTCTGATAACCGACATATATGTTGTCATGTGCTGGGTAGGTAACTCGAACTGCATTAACACAGGATGGTATTGGTCTACGATGTCTGGGCCCTAAATGCCCATGAATACACAAGGTAAAGTCTCTGTAGGTGATCCTTATTATTTTTTTATTTATTTTTACATACAGATATGCAACCGGGTTAGCCTTGAAAAAAAGAAAAGTATGAACATTATAAATTATAAAAGCAAGTAGGGTGCTTTCCAACGTTATCTTTCTACTGGTGCAAAATGACATGCTGGGTAACAAAGGATTGTAATCTACAAAAGAAAAGTACAAATGTATGTAGCAGGGATAGCCAATAAAAGTATTTTGTATTTTCCATCTCTTCTTTTATGCTGACCCTGTTGCATATCTGCATGTTTACAAATAGAAGACTGCAATTGCATGCAAAGATTTAGCGTTTATTATTTACCCCATTTGCATGTAAGGCTTTGGCTTAGAAAGGTTTAGCTTTGAAGAGGCAGTAGGGTGCTTGAAAAGGATTTTGCACAGATAAAAATAGCCTTACATGCAAAGGTGGAAATAACAAACGGAAAATATCTGCATGAAATTGAGTTCTAATTATTTTTACATACAGATATGCAACAGGGTTAGCCTTAAAAAGAGAATAGTGTTTTTGTAGGTACGATAAGTAAAATTTCTCGTATTTCAAGATCAAAATTGCCTGCGGAGTATCAGTGAAAGACTTTATGAAAAATAAATGTTAAAAAGAGAAGTAGCAGGGTTAGCCTATAAATTAAAAATAAATTGCTAATTATAAAAGCAACTAGGGTGCTTTCTAAGGTATAAAAAATATAAATTCCATTATTTAAATACCCATATTGCCTACTGAGTATCAATGGAAGACTATATAAAATATACATTTATAAATAGATATGTAGCATGGGTAGCCTATAATTAAAACTAGGGATGATAATTATAAAATAAAGGGACACTGTACCCAAAATTTTTCTTTTGTGATTCAGATTAAGCATGCCATTTTAAGCAACTTTCTAATTTACTTCTATTATCAAATTTTCTTCATTCTCTTGATATCTTTATTTGAAATGCAAGAATGTAAGTTTAGATGCCGGCCCATTTTTGGTGAACAACCTGAGTTGTCCTTGCTGATTGGTGGATAAATTCATCCACCAATAAAAAAAATGCTGTCCAGAGTCCTGAAACCAAAAAAAAGCTTAGATGCCTTCTTTTTCAAATAATGATAGCAAGAGAACGAAGAAAAATTGATAATAGGAGTAAATTAGAAAGTTGCTTAAAATTGCATGCTCTATCTGAATTACAAAAGAAAAAATTTGGGTACAGTGTCCCTTAAGTAATTTGAAGTGCAAAATTACACAGACTTACTATAAAATGGGAACATAAATTTTAAAAAAATGAAATTATTTTTTTATAGTGAAAATGTTCATGCAAGGGGAGCAAAATAAACATTTATGCTGCAATTATGTGGGTGCACTAAAATATATAAGACAGAGAAGCACTGTGGCACCAATCCAACTGACATGAAAGGGAACAGCTCTAAATGCTGTTTAGCAGAGCTGCTCCCTTTCATGCTGTGCTTGCTTGTAATTTATAAAGACAATAGTGCACGTCTGAGGAGGGAGTCACGTGCACATGCAAGGGGGGTCACGTGCACACTCTGGGGGCTTACGTGCATACTCACATGCACACAATGGGGGAAAAATGCAAATAGGCTAATCTTGGATTGGAAGATACAATTTGTCACTCACAGTGAGCCCATCCTCCTCTAGGCGTGGGAGGTGGACAAGCCTCAGAACAATTGGTAAAACAGACAGGAGAAAAGTAAGTTTTATAATAATTTTACTATCTAAGTTTTTATTTTGAATGCTCATATACATTATAAACTTAATCCTCTATGTGACTGTATATTTATTTTTGTTTTGGTTTTGCATTTTGTGCTGTGCTGACTGGTCCTTTAATCAGCACACAATAAGGATGTTGTAAAATACAACAACAGAATGAAGATTTGCACACTAGACAGGCAGGTTGCTAATATGATGACATAATTTGAAGCTTCAACCATACAGATTACAGCATTAGGACTGTACCGCCCCTTTCAGCAGTTTCTCGCTTAATACTACAATATTACATATACGTAAATGAGAGCGTTGGAAGATCTTCATTATTATTGCAATATCAATGGGACATGTAAAATATTGACATCTCGTCAATCACTGATTAGTGGTGTCGCGAATAGTTCGCCGGCGAACATAGCATGTTCGCATTCGCCGCGAACGGCGAACATATGCAATGTTCGGTCCGCCCCTATTCGTCATCATTGAGTAAACTTTGACCCTGTACCTCACAGTCAGCAGACACATTCCAGCCAATCAGCAGCAGACCCTCCCTCCCAGACCCTCCCACCTCTTGGACAGCATCCATTTTAGATTCATTCGGAAGCTGCATTCTTAGTGAAAGGAGGAACAGTGTAGCTGCTGCTGATTTAATAGGGAAATCAATAGCTAGGCTAGTGTATTCAGTGTCCACTACAGTCCTGAAGGACTCATCTGATCTCTGCTGTAAGGACAGCACCCCAAAAAGCCCTATTTAGGGCTAGAACATCAGTCTGCATTTTTTTCCCCTGTGTAATCTAATTGCAGTTGCCTGCC
This sequence comes from Bombina bombina, assembly GCF_027579735.1. Lineage (NCBI taxonomy): Eukaryota > Metazoa > Chordata > Amphibia > Anura > Bombinatoridae > Bombina > Bombina bombina. The sequence continues at coordinate 369,153,046 of NC_069499.1, read as the reverse complement.
TGCCAGCGTGTGTGTCAGGCTCACAGCGTATACTGTGCCCACTTGCCCAGTGCCACCACTCATATCAACACAACACTTTTTTGACTGTGAAATAATAGCAGTCAGTTTCCTTCACACGTGTGCGTTTCAGTACCTGCCAGGGCACAGTGGTGTCACACCAGTGCAACTCATATCTGGTGTAACAGTAGTGTACATTAACCCCTTAATGACCACAGCACTTTTCCATTTTCTGTCCATTTGGGACCAGGGCTATTTTTACATTTCTGCGGTGTTTGTGTGTAACTGTAATTTTCCTCTTACTCGTTTACTGTACCCACACATATTATATACCGTTTTTCTTGCCATTAAATGGACTTTCTGAAGATATCATTATTTTCATCATATCCTATAATTTACTATAAAAAAAATTATAAATATGAGGAAAAAATGAAAAAAACCCACACTTTTTCTAACTTTGACCCCCAAAATCTTTAGAAATACCCAATGTTTACATGTTCTTTGCTTTTTTTGCAAGTTATAGGGCCATAAATACAAGTAGCACTTTCCTATTTCCAAACCATTTTTTTTTTTTTCAAAATTAGCGCTAGTTACATTGGAACACTGATATCTGTCAGGAATCCCAGAATAGCCATTGACATGTATATATATATATTTTTTTTAGAATACATCCAAAAGTATTGATCTAGGCCCATTTTGGTATATTTCATGCCACCATTTCACCACCAAATGCGATCAAATAAAAAAAATTGTTCACTTTTTCACAAATTTTTTCACAAACTTTAGGTTTTTCACTGAAATTAGTTACAAATAGCTTGTGCAATTATGGCATAAATGGTTGTACATTTTTCTCTGCGATCCCCTTTGTTCAGAAATAGCAGACATATATGGCTTTGACGTTGCTTTTTGATAATTAGAAGGCCGCTAAATGCCACCGCGCACCACACGTGTATTATGTCCAGCAGTGAAGGGGTTAATTAGGGAGCATGTAGGGAGCTTGTAGGGTTAATTTTAGCTTTAGTGTAGTGTAGTAGACAATCACAAGTATTGATCTAGGCCCATTTTGATATAGTTCATGCCACCATTTCACCGCCAAATGCGATCAAATTAAAAAAAATAGTAAACTTTTTCACAAACTTTAGGTTTCTCACTGAAATTTTTTACAAACAGCTTGTGCAATTATGGCACAAATGGTTGTAAATGCTTCTCTGGGATCCCCTTTGTTCAGAAATAGCAGACATATATGGCTTTGGCATTACTTTTTGGTAGTTAGAAGGCCACTAAATGCAACTGCGCACAACACATGAATTATGCCCAGCAGTGAAGGGGTTAATTAGGTAGCTTGTAGGGAGCTTGCAGGGTTAATTTTAGCTTTAGTGTAGAGATCAGCTTCCCACCTGACACATCAGACCCCCTGATCCCTCCCAAAGAGCTCTCTTCCCTCCCCCACCCCACAATTGTCCGCGCCATCTTAAGTACTGGCAGAAAGTCTGCCAGTACTAAAATAAAAGGTATCTTTTTTTATATTTATATATATATATATTTTAGCATATTTACATATGCTGTTGTGTAGGATCCCCCCCTTAGCCCCCAAACCCCCTTATCCCTCCCAAAACAGCTTCCTAACCCTCCCCCTCTGCCTTATTGGGGGCCATATTGGGTACTGGCAGCTGTCTGCCAGTACCCAGTTTGCAAATAAAATGTTTTTTTTATTTTTTTTATTTCATTTTTCTGTAGTGTAGCTTCCACCCTCCCAAGACCAATCCCCCACCCGCTCCCAGATTACTTAGATTTCCAAGTACTAAATATTTTGCACCCCTTTCTCCCACTTATAAAAACATTTTTTTCTGTAGTCTAGCGGTTCCCACCTGCTCCCTCCCCGTGCACGCGCCCACCCGCCTCCTCCCGTGCACGTGCACGCACCCCTGGCGATCCTGCCCCCCTCTCTGACAAGGACCACATCGATGGCCGCCCACCCGCCTCCCACTTCAGCTCCCATCCACCAACGAATGCGGCCATCGATGCCCGGTGCAGAGAGGGCCACAGAGTGGCTCTCTCTGCACCGGAGGGGTAAAATTTGTTATTGCAGGATGCCTCGATATCGAGGCATCCTGCAATAACCGGAAAGCAGCTGGAAGCGATCAGGATTGCTTCCAGCTGCTTTCCAAACCGAGAACGTACTCCTCAGGCGTTAACTGTATTTTTTCTGAGGAAGTATGGCGTACGTCCTCGGTTATTAAGGGATTAAAAAAAAAACTAGACATTTGACTGTGAAAAAATAGCAGTCAGTTTCCTTCACACGTGTGCGTTTCAGGGCCTGCTAGGGCACAATGTCACACCAGTGCAACTCATATCTGGTGTAACAGTAGTGTACATTAAAAAAAAAAAAAAAAACTAGAAATTTGACTGTGAAATAATAGCAGTCAGTTTCCTTCACATGTGTGCGTTTCAGGGCCTGCCAGGGCACAGTGTCAAACCAGTGCAACTCATATCTGGTGTAACAGTAGTGTACATTAAAAAAAAAAAATAGAAATTTGACTGTGAAATAATAGCAGTCAGTTTCCCTTCATGCGTGTGCGTATCAGGGCCTGCCTGGGCACAGTGTCACACCAGTACAACTCATATCTGGTTTAACAGTAGTGTACAATTAAAAAAAAATACAATTTTGACTGTAATAGATTGAATAGCAGTTAGTTGTCTGCAAGCGTGTGTGTCAGGCCTATAGCGTCTACTCTGCCAACTTCTGCCAGTGCACAGTGCCACTCATATCTGTTGCCACAGTAACTTGCACGCATAGTACCACTAATCGAAAAAAAAATGACAGGCAGAAGCAGGCCACCCCGCAGGGGCCGTCGTGGTCATGGTGCTGTGATTCCCTTTGGCCCTAGAATAATGCCCAGTGTTCAGAGGCCACGTACCCTGAACTTGAAAAGTTCTGAGGACATAGTTGACTGGCTAACACAGGACACTCAATCTTCTACAGCTTCCGCTCAGAACCTTGACACACCATCCTCCTTCAGCTTAGCTTCGGGCACCTCTCAAGTTACCACTCGCCGCCTGCCGCCACCACCAACACTAGCACCACAGCCGCTTCACTTGATCTGTCAGAGGAGTTATTTACACATCAGTTGGAAGAAATGAGTGATGCGCAACCATTACCAGAGGATGTAGATAACAGGGATATGTCTCAGTCAGACAGCATTACACACATGGACGTACGGTGTGATGATGATGATGTTGTACCTGTTGCTGCTTCCTTTGCTGAGTTGTCAGATACAAGTTAAGTGGTTGATGATGACGATGCATCCGTGGTGGATGTCATGTGGGTGCCCACTAGAAAAGAAGAAGAACAGGGGGAAAGTTCAGATGGGGAGACAGAGAGGAGGAGGAGACGAGTTGGAAGCAGGGGGAGGTCGTCGCAAGGAGCTAGTGGCACAGTCAGACAGCATGCATCGGCACCCGGGGTCAGCCAGACAGCATGCCAATCAACGCATGCTGTTGCCACCACCAGAATGCCATCATTTCAGAGCTCAGGTCCAACCTTGTGCAAATGGGGAGTTTGCGGTTGTGCAAATGGACTGTTTGCGGTTGTTTACTGTGCGTTAAACGGGGAGTTTGGTCTGTCACTGTTACACCCGTACACTACCTGATCGATACAATATCATACCTGATGTTTTAAAGCACGTTATTCCAAACAATTTAGGAATGTTAGGTGATTTATGCCCTTTATGGATTAAAACCAGACTCTGCATCAACTATGTAATTTTCCATGGGAGTTTTGCCATGGATCCCCCTCCGGCATGCCACAGTCCAGGTGTTAGTCCCCTTGAAACAACTTTTCCATCACTATTGTGGCCAGAAAGAGTCCCATTTGGGTTTTAAAATTCACCTGCCTATTGAAGTCTATGGCGGTTCGCCCGGTTCGCCGGTTCGTGAATATTTGCGGAAGTTCGCGTTTGCCAACTTAAAATTTTAGGTTTGTGACTTCACTATCACTGATATATAGAATATAAATGTCTCCCGTTACTTTATCGTTTTGAAACAATATTGCAGCAAGTATGCACTTTCATTCATGTAAGTGTGGACATGTGCTTTTTACTATAAGATTGCGTTTAATAAGTATTTGTTACGCATATGAACAAACATTACGAAGGTGCACTGTATATGTTACATTTTACACTTTCACGTTATGATTCATTGGGGGGGGGGATAAATATCAGCAAACACAAGAAAATCCGCCCACTTTGAAAGCATTCGCACCGCTCAGATACAATCAAGTGTATATAATTAGCAATCATTACGAACATTCTGCTATTGGACATTTTGCTCTATAAATCCCCCAAACAACATTGCCAAAGCGTCCCTTTGATCAAGATTGTATCGAATCGCTTTCGTGTTTTTGCATACCTTGTTACTCCTTGTGTGTTTGCTCTGCTTTTTGGCTTTGTGCTGCTTAACTTGGAAAATATGGATGATCCGCAGTTAGTTGGTGCTGGTGCTGTTGCACGAGTTGTGTTCAACCGAATCAGGCGTGATCGGCGTCTCCAAGAGAGACGTAGGGCTCGTCTGGTTAGAGGTCCTCGTGTTGAAAGGGTGATGCCCACCTTGGATAACATGAGTGACTTTGAGGTTTATGACAAGTATAGGCTCAATCGCGAACAGCTCACTAGCCTTTACGAAGTACTTAAACCTCATAAGGAGCCACATAAACATTAGATATGTGCATGATCGAAAAATTTGGTTCGGTTTGGTTCGGATCGATTCAGAGTTTTTTTTTTTTTTTTTTTAATAGTTTTTATTGAGGGACCAACAATACAAATACAAAATTCAGTTTGCTCAGTATAACAAAAGTCATAAGTTAATACAGAGATGTACAGTAACATACATAACCTCAAGTATAACAGTTTGATTGAACGTGCATAATGGTTAGAGAGCAAACATCAAACCTCCCCCTTTTTTGTACCTCAGGAATGGCTGCGGCCACTTTTGGACCCCAATGCACTTAAAGTAACAATCAGAGGATTTTTAAAAGCTTTAGGCCACTTTTGGGCCTATATTTAACCTATTCCTTCACACCACTACCAGGACCTTGGGTAGGTCCAGAAAACTGGTACAAGAATGGAAGGGGTTCACAACTTTTTAACAGAATATGGACTAATAACAGTGAATACGGTAATAACTCATATAAAGCTAGGAAACACATACAGAAAGGCACAATTGGCTCCTCCACACTAGGGCCCGGAGAGCCTTCTTTATACTAATATATGGACGAACTATGAAAATGGCTCTACGGGAGGGTAAAGGCAACAAAACTCTACTAACAGTTTGAATGTGGGGGATAAATAGTCTATCTCTTACCTTATAATGGGGGGGGAGAAGGGGAGGGGGAGGGGAGAGATGAGGGGGGCGCATGAAAGACTACTAATGAAGTCCCCGTTATCAAAATTGATTCCTAGTCTGACCTGTATCCTCTGTGAATGCTCTCATTATTCAAATAACATGCATCCCGTGTATATTAGCAGAAATCACAAAAATTTGTTTAAACAACATTACAGGTTTGTTCATCCTGGGTGGGAATAACTTAAGCAGTGAAGATGCGTTTTACCTGTCAGTAATACATTGCTGTTTACATAGTCCTGCATTTCAATATCAGTACAATGGACAACTAGTACAATATGACATATAAACATTTATACATGCTTTTGTTCCCATTATATATTATCTTGTCCATTAGACTTTACACTCTTACTACAGTGATATCACTTGTCATCCTACGCCTTGCAGACAGTATGATAAAATACAAAACCAACAGACCATGCTTAGCAATGCTCAGTCTGCCTTAAAACATTTTTAAATTATTCTTAGACATAGCTCTGAGCCATAGGAAATGATAAAGAACAGCAGATACATTTAATAAATAAATAACAGAACAACTGCCCCACTCCCAGGATTATGGATATAAAGGGACTTTAAACACTAGGAATTAGATGATAGAGGACTATACAGCCCTAGAGAGAATTTTCACAGGCCAGCTATAATAAAGCATTAAGGAACTAATGGGTTTGAGAGGTATAGATAGATAGACCCATATCAACACAAGGAACAGCATTATATAGCTTGGTTTTCAAAGAATATGTCACTCTCGCTGTAAATTGTGCTGGGCCCCAGGTAATAAATCAAACCTCTCTTACAGAAAAATATGTCCATATTATATCTAGGCAACCTAGTGTAGTAAGTCAGGTTGTAGAGATGCACTAGCATAATAAGTCTATCCCTTTTGCAGATATACCAATTCTTTTTGGATATCAAATCTATTCGCCAGTTAGTAAAGGTATACTTAAGAAATAGTTGGAAGATTCAACTGTAGAATTCATACATATTTAGATAGGAATCCTCATAAGTGCTGGTGCTCTGTTCTCGAGGAATAAAAAGTTATAGCTAGGGGCGGATAAGAGTGGTGCTGCAAGCTAAAGCGTTTGGGACTAGCTGCCCCTGCAAAAATGTCACCCGACTCCTACTTTCATGTTGGCGCGGCCAGTCTCTCCCGGTCCCCAATGAGACCGCACAAGAATGTGGATGGTAAAACAGCTCCGCTGCAATCCCAGCCCATGCAGCAAGAATGCCCATCTGGCAGGGCAGTGTACCTCAGAAGTGGAAATGTTGTGTGCAGTCTGCGCCATGACTCCTACTCCAATCATCGCAAGGACCCCAGCCTCAGCCTTCCTCAGCACCGTGCCCTCCTGCGGGTACAATGAGGTCTCAGTTGGCTCCCGATCGTCAGCCACAGTTCCCGGAGTACAGAGGTAAAGAGGGCAACCGATGCTCCCGGAAGCTGGAGCATTCTCTGGAGGGTAGGCTGTCTCCGGTGTAGAGTATCGGACGATAGTCCCCTTGTCGCCAATCATGTGCTTTCCCAGAGCCTCAATCGCTCCTCCATTTGGCTCAGCGCTTACTTCTTTTTCAGCCCGGCATGCAACAAGCGAGATAAGCCGGTCAAATCTGCTGAGGATATATCGTTCATATTCCTCAAAGAGGGCTAAGATAGTTGCGCGGGAGTCCGCCATGTTGCGCTGCCTCCTAGTTAGGCCGCAGTAAGTTACCCTGTCAGAAGGTTATGAGTGAAGCTCCCAGATATTTTGCAGATCCTCACGGTAGGCTCTTGGGAAGGGATTCAGAGACCATCTGGCACTTATTATGGGCTAACTAGTCAATAAAAAAAAACCAAAAGTCCCATTCAGGCCAGGAGCTCCAGCTATGTACGTCTAGATGCTTTGGCGGTTAGCTCCGCCCCCCGATTCAGAGTTTTTTAAATTTCGTTTTGGATCGATTCGAATTTGGAAAACTTCGAATTAATTTGTTTCAGATTCATTCGGATTCGAAAAAATTTGTCTGGATTCGGTTTGGTTCGGAAATTCGGAATTTCGGTATGTGTGCTGTGTATTAGACTAGTATTATGTACTGTATATTAGGTGTAACCCATAGCAGAGTGATATAACCTAATATACTGTACAATACTAGTGTAATCCATGGCCATCGGAATTTACCGAATAAATCCGAACTAATTCAGATTTATTCGGTAAATTCTGCAGTATTTTAATTCAGAAATTCGGTTCGATCCGAATCTCCGAATTTTCTGAATTTCCGAATTGATCCAAAATGAATTGCACTTATCTAATAAACATATGTGGACTGCAATCCCTGGCATGACCAAGATGCTAAGTTGTATACATGTCCTGGCCTCTGGAAGTTTTCAATACAGAGAGGGGTTTTTGACAATTTTCTGGACGCCATGGTACGAGTTTGTAAGCTTTACATAGGATTCCCTCAAAATGATGGCGATTGGAGGAGCCTGAAGAGGGAATTCTTTGCAATAGCTTGAATGCCCAATGTCTTGGGAGCAATAGATTGCATCCACATTGTGCTGCGTGCTCCAGCAGATGACCAGCCCTTACGAAATTGCAAACACTTTCATAGTCTCAACATGCAGTTCGTTTGTGACGCACGGATGTGGATTATTAATGTGTGTGCGAATTTCGGCGGGGCTTGTCATGATGCCCGAATACTCAGGCAGTTGTCCCTGTGGCGGCAGTTTGAGGGCGGACAGTTTCCCCATGGGTGGCTCGTTGGTGAGTACTAGTGCACAACATGGTTAATTAGTTAGACAATTGCCACTGTAATCTTCAAAAACAGTTGTGTTTGCGTAATGTGCAAAATGTGCAGCTATAGAATGCACTTGAACCAATTAATTGTCTCTTTCAGCAAATGTTTAGTTTTAGCAGCAAACAGATATGTAGCATATTCTAGCTTAAATGTGCAGATCTAGGATGCAATTTAACCATTTCTTTCTCTTTTAGCAAATGTCTAGTTTATGCGAAAACCACATATGTAGCATGTCCTAGCTTGAATGTGCAGCTATAGGATGCGCTTGAACCATTTAATTGTCTCTTTCAGCAAATGCCTAGTTTTAGCACCAAACAGATATGTAGCATGTCCTAGCTTAAATGTGCTGCTCTAGGATGCAATTTAACCATTTCTTTCTTTTTTAGCAAATGTCTAGTTTATGCGATTTTCATGTACACAAATGCATTGTATCTTATAAAAATGTATTTAAATTGAATAATTTTTTAGATATTTTTAATATTTGACATTTTGTTATATTTATTATTTATAGGTCATTCGGGTTACATGAGCCAGCTTTGGCTCATTACGCCTATACGTAACCCCACAGACGACGCCCAGGAGCGTTACAATCGGGCGCACAAGTGGACTAGGGCTGTAGTGGAGAGGATGTTTGGGCTCCTCAAAATGTGCTTAAGATGCCTGGACAGGTCTGGAGGAGCCCTCCAACACAGCCCTAGTAAGGTGGCAAAGATTGTTATATCCTGCAGCGTCCTGCATAATATAGCTCAGTGGGGTGGGATGCTGCAGGCCGTCCTGGTGCCTCGAGGCCTTCTCCAAGATGAGGAGGACGAGCCAGTTCTATAGGGGTCATTCCGGGATGAGGGGCTCAATGTCAGAGCAAACATCATCAACCTCAACTTCAGACGGTAAATACTAGAAGTTATATAGGAGCATTGCAAATATGTGTGCAATTTAGGGAAATGAGAAGTAGAGGATTGTGCAAACATGTTAGGATTGTTCAACAAATGATTAGATCGAAATCTAATATGATATTTTTATTATCATAGGTAATTTATACATCAGATGATTGGCTCCTGTAATGACTTTGCCACCTAATTTTCAAAGACAACATCAGATAGTAAGTATATACAATGTATGGCTGGGGGGGGGGTGATTTTGCACAATGATCCATCATAGGGCATACAATATAAATTTAATTTAAATTTTAAAATGTAGTATTTAGTTTACACATTACTAGATTTTTAGATAGTCAGAAAGGGATACTCTAGCAATACTATTTGCTTCCAAGTCATACATCAGAGGTTAGGTCTGCACAATGTATGACTCGGCTTCAAACTTGATTGCTAGAACATAACACAAAAGATAAGTAAGTAAGTAAGCTAAGCTTAGTAAACTATTGATATAAATAGTTTCAGAATTGGTTGGGCGGGGGATACAGAAACAAGTCACACAAGGTGACTTCATCTACAGACTGAAAGTGAATAATCACAGACTGTAAGTGAAGAATACCAATGTAATCATGCCTGTGGCATTGACTTTCAACTGTGCTGACTTTGAAAAATATACAAAGACACGTTCACATGGTAAATGGCCACAATTCTCTGGAACAAGATTGGGGATACAGAATATATCCTATGGGAGACACTTATGGTTCATAATGTTATTTCTATTTTAGATGGTATTTCACAATCCTCTATTTTGAAAAAGATGAATAGTACAGCTAATGAAGATAAACTGATATTCTGAAGAGAATTGTCTTTCAAAGACCATACATCCAGGTTAGTTTGCACAATACATGCTATTTAAGAATCATAGGAGGAATAATGTTCAAAGAATTAAGAATATATACATGTCCTATTTTAGAAAATGTTTATTAGAAACATTACCTCTACTTTGTGCTATAGAGGACAGATAAAGGGATACATTTTATAGTTTACATTTCGGTATATTATTATTTGAAGGGACATGAAATCTTACATTCAATTATGTCCCTCATACAATAAAATAATTTATGTTTTGAAAATTTGATATGCATTATTTTGTCTAATTTTAGATGCTAATATGTGTAGTTCAAATATTGATTAGACAATTTAATGTGATTAATTTATAATTATGGATAGATATAGATTTCCAGTCTGAACCTGTTTTTAATATCAAGACAAACAATACATGTTAGAGCATAGACAGAAGATGAATTTTAAATAATTAGATTTACTGAATATTTTTAGACATGTGTTTATTAAATAACCTAATTGACTAATGTTTTTAATATTTCTTTCTTTTTCAGATTTTCATTTTTGATGAATTCCAATTTTTTTAATTTTTTTTTAAATAAATTTATTTACATACTATATCTTTCACATTTATTTATTGAAATACATATTATTTGATACATATCTCTATCCCAATAAGAAGGAGAAATACATCCATCTAATATTCTCACATGTAAACATAATATTAGTCCCATGACTGTTAAATTATCTATTTTTCCAAGCACATGCCTGAAAGCAAATATCCTAATTTTGATTAATTTCTTGAATTAAAAATATCAACACAGCTTAAGCATATAATGTTAAAGTCAAGTATCCTACAAAATTTAAGGTGGAGCTAGATACAGCCATCTATGATTTGATTGTGTGATTTATAGATGTCAAAATCATAAAATGATTATGATGAGGATATGTAATATAAATTATAGACTGTAACAACTTTGCTCATTTCACTTTTAAGAAATTAAAGTGTTTAACTTCTTACATTAAAGTGACAGTGTAGTTTAATGTTATATTTACATTATAATCTCTATAATCTGTCTTAGTTATCCAAAAACATTTGTAAAATAAATATAGGTTATGCTTTAATTATTTGCAAGGTAATATAGTTTAAATTATCTTTAAATAAAAACAGAAGTTAATTTAACATTTATAACAAGCTAGTTCTTGTATGCCATGTTGATGACTTTTCACTCTAGTGGAGTCATTTGAAGGGTCAGTTAACAATAGATATGTCAAAATATAATTTCTCACACTTATAATCCTTTACCTGTTGGAGTATATCACATATCTATATGCATTTCCGTGACCCTTTAGTTTAATTGATGTAATATTTTCAAATGTTAACTACACCTATTCCTAATGTTATTGTCCTTAAAGGGACATGAAACCCAACATTTTATTTCATGATTCAGACAGAGAATACAAATTTAAACAACATTCTAATGTACTTCTATTATGTAATTTGATTCATTCTTTAGATAGCCTTTGTTAAAGAAATAGCAATGCACATAGGTTAGGCAATTACACAAGGCATCTAGGTGCAGCCAACAATCAGCAGCACCTGAGCCTATCTAGATATGCTTTTATGGAAAGAATATGAAGAGATAAAAGCAAATTAGATAATAGGAGTAAATTAAACATTTGTTTAACATTGTATTATCCATCTAAATCAGGAAAGAAAATATTCTTGTTTAATGTCCCTTTAAGGCAAAGCTGTATAAATACAGCCATTGTAAGATATTTCACTCACAGTGGGGCATACAATACATAAGATAATACAAATTACAAATGTTTTATGTTGATTTGTCACATATAAGAAGTTTGTATATGTCTAAACATGGGATTAAGTGAGGAGATCAGACTAACTATCCAAGATAATACACAGATTGTGGTTTTTGATTATACAAAATAATTCATAGACCAACATGAACCATTTCATTGCATGCATTATATACTCTGCTGATAATAAAATCCAAATGAATTATAAACACATTAATTTCATAAAATATTATAGTATACTGTACCTTTAAGAGTATGCACTGAATCATTTTAAAGCAAAATGAAAGGATGGAGATAAGTGGACATTTTACAAAAAAGGTTCTCACACAGGTCAAACATATATTCATATAACGGTATTGAATATGCAATAATTAGTAGTGTATAAAAGTAAATATCTTTTGGGTTTACTGTCCCTTTTATATGTACTGTATATAAAATAATATATTTAAATATATTTTTCAGATCCACACTTGACTGCATATTTTTTAAAAAGAACTTAGTTTTAGTTTAGAGCTTGTGATGGCCATTTGATTTTTATTTAAAGTGAAATGACCAAAGAATCTAATCTTACATGATTCAGACAGAGTAGATTTTAATCTAAAATAAAAATGGACTTTTTTTTGTTTTTTTCTCATGTTATCCTAAGTTTGCAAAAAAGAGAAGCATAGGTTTATGATCAGCAAAGCATTACTGGGAAATATGTACTTATTTGTGGGTGGACAACAATGCATAGTTACGATGTTTAGACAGATGTCTTTAGATTTAAATACTGCATATCAGCACATTAAAGGGGCATTAATTCAAAAGCATTTCTTTCATGATTCCTAAAGAAAATATAATTTTAACCATTAAAATGTACTTCTATTATCTAATTACATTCATTCTTTTGATATACTTTCCTTTACAACCATATCTAGACATGCTCAGTAGCTGAACATTGTTGGGTGCACAGAAATGCCTTTTTGAGATTGGCTCAATCATGTGCATTGCTATTTCTTCTGTAAAGGATATGTAAAGAATAAGCTAAATAGATCGAGTTACATTTTAATGATTAAAACTGTATCAAGAAAGAAAATATTTTGGTGTAATGTCCCTTTAAAAATAAAGACGACGTTGCCAAATAAATATATGTGAGCAGTTCAGACCAATATGAGCTTGATGTTTATTTACTAATAATGAACAAATGTGGATTTTAAAATCTAATATTTTTTTATACAAGTTACGTCCATTATAAAAACAAATTAAGAATTTCAGAAATATAGCGTGGTAAACATATCTTGCAACACAAGATTCGCATCTTTAATAATTCTATTCTAATGTCACGCACTAGCACACAGTCGATGTGCATTGTTGGGATTGTAAATACATTTAATAGAGCAATGTCAATACTTTACAATGAGTAACGATATTTATTTAATAACAAATTAATACATACAATGTTTAAGTTTTACAATTGAATATATTTATATTAAATCACATGATCAATATTAAACATTGAGATGTGTAAAACATTTGCTAATGTGACTGGATTATATTTACTATTGTGAGTAAAAATCAAAGCGAGATCAAATGTCAATTTAATATATTAATATTTAACGGATCACGTATATTAAATCTGCGTCACATATATACGCATAACAGTCCCATAAATTACAAATAAGTCTACATGACATATGTAGTAACAGCACCCCAGGAGGTATATGTATGTAAGTTACAAAGATATGAATCCATGAAACATTAAGGAACGGCCAATCAGAGTTCATCAAACAAATATAACTTGAGTCAGTATGGCCTCACAGACATGATAACAAAATTTCAATATTTTATCCAATAAAATGTACAGATACCATGTCCCATGGTGCATATCATGTTTTCTTCACCATATAAAAGTCCATTCATGTTGCCATTTTTGTCAGTTCTTTAATGCCTGCTGTTGAGATATATATATATATATATATATATATATATATATATATATATATATATATATATATATATATATATATATATTATATTATATTTAAATATAAGAATAATAGCAGGCATGACGTCTCCCAGGTTCACACGGGCGGAAAGTACTGCACTTGTCAACTCGGTCGAGGAGTTTTATCTGCAGCTGTTTGGGAACAAGAAGAAGTCGACAAAGCAGACAATTAGGAGGGCCCTCTCAGTGTCTATCACCCAAGATATTAAATTGGTGTGTGACATCCAGAGGACCCCAGATCAAATCATGCAGATATCAACATATGGACTAGACTATTCATTAACAGTGACATTGTCAAATAAAGATATTTTAAGTTTTAATATTAATAAAAAATATCTTAATCAATCCTTACCCTGTTTTGATGAAACAATATGGATATCTAAATCACATCTTTCACTCTTGGACTACATATATATATATATATATATATATATATATATATATATATATATATATATATATATATATATATATATATATATATATAAATATTCTAACAGCACCATGATGACATATTTAAAAAAAGTATCTTATGTTTTGTATTGTGATCAATATGTGTTATGTCCTAAAATAGATTACTGTACATTGCACAAATGGATCTATGTGCCGCAGGGATTAGGTTTTAGTTGTCACCAGTTGTTATTCAAAGTGTTGTGTGTGTGTGTCTGTATTGTTTTTAAAACAGGTATCACTAGTTATATTTAGATATGCCATCGATTAATATGACATATGCGAAAGACATAATTTTCTTTACAATCACCTTGATGAACTCATAAATTTTTTGTTCATATTAGTGCTCTAGTCTTCAATTTTATAAGTATATTATTTTGAATATTTGATACTAATGTGATTTAGTGATGTTCAAACTATGTTCACTAATATATTTAAATATCATTAATAGAAGTAGTTATTGTGACAAGCACAGAGGGATCCAGCACTGATGGTGACATGCATTTGCAGGCCTCTGGTAAGTCCATTTACTCATTCATATGTCATTGAAGGTGCATTTTTCATAAATATTATGATCATGGTTCTGATGAAGCATTCCATTTGAATAAAACATATAACGTACTCCTGTGATTATATATATATATATATATATATATATATTAGTAATTTATTTTAAGATTAAGATCTCAAAGCTTCTTAGTATACACCTTTGTGCTTCAGAACATGGCTAGCACATGTTTCTATTTAGTATAAATTTAGACAACAATCATCAAGTGATACACACATGAATATTTTTGTGAATATTTACAAAATACAGACTATAACATGCAATTCTTACCCATCATTAATTACAAATCTTATTTAATTTGCATGCTCCATCAAAAAGTTGTAATTCCTAACTTTGGTTCAGTATTTCTTTAATGCAACATTGATGTGTGTCCTTGAGCAACAGTAACATATGTTATAGTATTTGATTTTAACGTGTACACCACTTATTATGTTTTACAGTTATTGATCTAACAATATGTGTGATGGAGGAGGAAGTGGCTCTCTCAGATTCTGATGGTAAGTCAAATATATATAACATGTATCTAACGTATTATTGTTTACAAATCATACTCTTGAAGAAAAATAAAGTCTACAGTTTTGTCCCTTTCAAATATAATATTCCATTTTTCTTAAAATACACTACTGTCCACCTTTTTATATCATGCAGCATGAACATATGTTTTTAATTTTTAATTAATTTATGTATGATTTGCCATTAATGACATCATGATGTCACATGCATATTCCATGCAAAACCCCAATAATCATCTTCTGATTGTACAGACAGTCATTGCTATTCATCTGAGTGCCTAGACTTTCCACTTCTGGACATGTGCCCCCCGCCCCCCCCCCCCAGCCAGAAGCCCCTCCTGCCCCCCCAGCCAGAAGCCCCTCCTCAGCCAGAAGCCCCTCCCGCCCCCCAGTCAGAATCCCCTCTCCAGCCAGAAGCCCCTCCCACCCCTTCACAGCCAGAACCTGCTCCCAGCCCTTCCCATTCTTCCTCCTGTCCCTCCCAAAAAATGTTACCTTGCCCCCCTTTGCCGCTCCGCCAATTTGGCCGCCCTTAGATATCTCCCACCTGCACAGCCACCAACTCCCCAGGCCCCTGACTCCCCAGCTGTGCAGGCTCCACCGGAGCGGCAGCCAAGTCCCCCACCCCAAGACATCAGCTGCTCCAGCCAAAACAACGAGATGAAATCAAACATGATGTGGTCAGATTCATTACCACTTATAATTCCAAAACAGCACAAGTGGTTGATATCCTACAAGAACATTGGCATATTCTACAATCTGACCACATACTGTCAACTATTTTAAGTGACAGAATCCAAGTTGGCTACAGAAGGGTCCAAAATTTAAAAGATATGATTAGCCCTAGTCATCTTCAAGGTAGCAAAACACGCACCAAGCTCAAACATGGCTCTTATAAATGTGGCACTTGCAGTACATGCAACTTTATGCACAAAACCACAAGTATAACAGATCGATTTGTAAGGAAACATGACATTCAAGCACATATCAATTGTAAAACTGAAGGTGTTATCTGTGTATTACAATGCAGCTGTTCCAAGTTCTATGTAGATATGACCACCAGAAGAATAAGAGTGAGATTACAAGAACATCTCAGAAACATCAAAAATGCAACAAGAGACAGACAAGCAGACAAAAAGATTACCTCAGTCGCCAGACACTTTTTGGATATCCACAAATCCAAACAGGCTGACTTAAAATGCTGGGGGATACAGAAATTAGATCTAGGCATCAGAGGTGGTAATATTGAACAAGCTCTATTGAGAGCTGAGAGTAGATGGATATTTTTACTTAATTCAGTCCAACCATTTGGACTAAATGAAATGAACAACTTCATACCATTCCTTTAAGCATAACCTATTCTGGTGTCCCCCATTGTTCTCAAAAGAAGTAATGGGTAACTAGTTTATAAGTAAATCAAACCTCTAAACCCTAATACATACTGATAGTATTGTTTAGACAATTGTATTTTAGGAACATCAAATTTTACGAAAGAATCAAAAACGTCAATCTGACGTATTAAGCTGGGATAATGCAAACCTATGATATCTATAGGATCTCTATAATAACGTCCTAGAAAGGATGACACTAGATTACTAAAACAATTTTTAATTTTGATATACACAAAGTCACACACTATAATATCAAATAGAAAATGCTTTTTTTAAGACTGTTTGAATTTATTTTATTATATTTTTTATTTTTACCACATTCCAGTTACAATTATACTGGATCACTAATATATGTGTCTTATATTCACATTAGTCATATACCTTGTATATGTCTTTTGTATATTTATCAATTTTTCCATGCAATATGGGCGTACACATTTCCTTTGTAGCAAGGATACATTAATTTACCCTTTCACCTACTATCTTAGGCAGACTCATACAGACGTTTGTGTTACCAATAAATGAGAGAAGGTGCAGAATATATAAAATTACCTCCTATTAGGGGCTACTAACACATGTATTACCAATATAGTAAACATGTAGTAAGAAGTGAATACAGCGCCAACAAGAGGCCAAGGGATAAATATACTCACAGAGAGATAAAAGAAGATTATTTAATGAACCATGTTAAAAAGCATCAGTAATAAAAGACTATATATAAAAAATGTAAAAAGCACATATAAATAAAATTACAAATACAGGAATATCTTACAGAAGCGGCTCAAAGGGCCAAAGCTGATAATTACAATAAAAACAGAGGTAATAACAGGTGATCAGTGTGAGTGGTACACCAGAATAAGAGTGTATACTGATAAAACAGAATTAGCCTAAGTACAACTGTAGCAAGTGCATCAAGCAAAAAACTAATAAACAATAATACAAACAATAGTGTTCAAAATTAGTGTTACAAAAATAGTGTTCCAAAAAATAGAAAAATGCACTGCAGTGCAAAAAAAGGGGGTAGCAAAATAATTGTATAGATACAATCAAATAGTGAGTGAGTGCAAATGGATATAAAAATGCTAGCTACTTAATCCAGTGAGGTTAAGATATAATTAAATAAAATACACAATATGCAATAACATAAAAAATAAAATACACAATATGCAATAACATAAAAAATAAAAAATAATAAAATATAAAATATAATCCAAAAAAGTGTTCAAAAAGTTGATCAACAAATGTTAGTGAAGAACAAAAATAAGTCAATCAAAACTAAAAAATGGAAAAAATGGGTGATGAAAAGCAAGGTGAAAGTGAGGAAATTGATTCCTTCCAATGTTAGTTACTTTGACAGATCCAAATTCCTGAGTGTGGTTGCTGAAGTAGCTGAATGGATCCTAGCACCTGTCAGCTGCTCCTATGGTATCCTAAAAAGTGTCCCTGTAAAAAAAAAAAGAAATTCACAACATAGTGTATCCAATATGAGAATGAAGTAAAGATTAAAGTAATGCTTACCAATATGTCAACGCGTTTCTGCCCTCAAAAAAGGGCCTTTCTCAAGACTAGAATATTGGTAATGGCAGCTGGCCTTATATACAGTTTAGAAGTAGCCTATATGGTAGTTTAATTGATTAATTGTATTGTTTGGGCGCCAAATCCCTCCACTTCCTGTGTAACATCTAAAAGATTCCCCCATAAAGTGTAGCATCACTTCCTGTGAAACATCTAAAAGATTCCCCTCCACTTCCTGTGTAACATCTAAAAGATTCCCCCATAAAGTGTAGCATCACTTCCTGTGTAACATCTAAAAGATTCCCCTCCACTTCCTGTGTAACATCTAAAAGATTCCCCCATAAAGTGTAGTATCACTTCCTGTGTAACATCTAAAAGATTCCCCTCCACTTCCTGTGTAACATCTAAAAGATTCCCCCATAAAGTGTAGCATCACTTCCTGTGTAACATCTAAAAGATTCCCCCATATGGCAAACCGGAAGTATATAAATTTTCCCGGATTAATTTTATACATATCTAAATATATAGGTAATTCAAAAGGCATGTATATGGCCTTAGATTTATCCAGTTGTTTCTTTCTCAATTGCCGGTATCTTTGTTTTGGCTTACCAGTTTCAAGCCCAATATCGGAGCTACCCGGTAGTGACGTAACCGTTGACGTCATTTCCGGTCCGGCGATATTACATAGACAGGCCGCTAGCAACATTAGCATGCTGTACAATGCTAATATATGCGGCTGTCAGTTACGCCTCCCATCTAGTATATTAAATCCTTAGAGAGCCCTGGGGATAAAGATGTCAGAACAATGCCCACCAATGTGTCAATAAAGGGGATAAGTGTCAAGGCACTATTGGCCCCCAAACGTTATAACGATAGATAAAGGCTATGTAATCACAAACATTGAGATTTACAAAAAACTAACTCATATTTTATGTCAGTGGGACAAAGGAAACAATAAAAACAATAACGGCAAGTATTTTTGGAAATTAAATAACGGTTTTGTTATCTATTTCTCTTAAGTCCAAAGGGGTCAGATAATATTTTCTTTCTATAGCCATATTTTATATATCCATCATTATACTAGTAGATGGATTGAATGATCTCAAATATTATAATATGTGTTAACATATTGTCAAAGTGTGTTTAAGATACACTGGTAGTGGATTAAGTGATCTTAAATATTATAATATGTGTTAACATATTGTTAAAATATTTTGAGATATGTTTGACATTTCATAAAGAGAAGAGAAGTTGTATATACTTTTATGGATCCTTCAATGTCATTGAGCCATGCTCAGATGGTAAGATCTCGCATATTTATAAGAAATAAAGTTATTTTAATTTATTTTATAAAAGATCAGAATCATAGTGAGAGGAGGAAGAAATTAACATGTGATGAATTATTTACAGAGGGCAAACTGCTTAGTTATTAAAAAAGTCCTAGAATGTATTTATATATATATATATATATATATATATATATATATATATATATATATATATATATATATATATATATATATATATATATATATATATATATATATATATATATATATATATATCTCGTTTGCTCCAAAATTTGAGCATAGAGAATACAAAGTCCCAATGGAAACAATTTGGACTTAGTTGTCCATCTATCTGATATGTAAAATTAGTTATATGTATATAAAGATATAGATAAAACCAGGACATGGTATCTCATATTTAGCGAGAAATAAAAGGGATATGTACCTGATTCTGGTCGCATAAATATATTAGATTACAACGCCATCATAGTAATTGAATAAGGAAACTAGTGATAGCTGGACAAGTCCAGTGTATAAATTTCTATGTCAGAGAAAGAAACATTCAAGTGTATGCTCATGAATGTAATTAAGGGTATATATATAAAAGGGTATATAAATAGGAAACAGTCTACATTTGCTGTTTAATAATTGAGAACTAGAACAATAGAGGAAAATAGAGGAAAAAGCCTTCTTCTTATGTTAATAGGATAACTGTATAGATGTCCACACTAATTGCTTTGAAGATTGAATCTGCAAAACCTACTTTTAAATCATTCTAACCCACAATTATATAGTATTGTGGAGCTTTGATTTTAATGGTGATCAGAAGATCAAACAGAAGATGGTAAACAAATATGTGGTAGGGTGAAGGGTAACCTTAAGCAGACAAACAATGATACGCAATTAATGAGTAAAAATGGATGAACTTCTATATATTTGGGTGGAGGGCTACAATGCCTATATAATGAGACTTTGGATTGGATATATACGATACCGGACCTTCTATAAATTTAGGTCTTTATAAAGGCTAAATTGTGTAATAACCCAGAAGCTTTAAAACAGCTGGTTTATAGAATTCTAAATGATACAGCACTATCTTATAAGTCTAGCTTGTGTCTTTATATAGACTAGTTGTTCAATAGCCCAGATGATTCAAAGGTCTTTTTGTTTTTTTTAAAAGTCTTTGGAGAGGAATTTTATACTGTCCTATGAGGACATTGGCAGATACATATCATAAATTGAAGAGGTAGGTAAGATCCTCCCTATTATTCAGACCTTTCGGGTGTAAGCAGTCTAATAAGAATTTTTTGGAGGTTGGTTAGGATCTCTGTTTGGATACAGCTTGGGGATTACCTTAGCGCTTGTACACACACCCTTTTTCAATATAGTAAACATGCCACATTATAATCAGCTCTAGTAAGATATTTTCATCTCTTTTAATTAACAAAGGGTTAACTCTAACTCATTGAGGTATACGAATATATAATGATGACACTGGAATGTAATTTATAACTCTATATCTAGCTCCATTAAAAGACTGTTACTTATTTTATAATTATAGGTTTATTAATAAACCGTATTATTTATCGTTGGGGCACACTAACTAACAGTGTATTCAACACTGCTGGTATCCATCTTGTGAATTATTATTGTTGTATTTCCAAGAGTCAAACACAAGGATAATTGCTACAGTTGTAACAACTTAATATCATGAGCAAGCAGTAGCAAGTGTGTCTACTGTATAATAAATATTGCTATTCCATCAACTTATCTATTCTTCCATATTCTGACAACTGCTAGTATTACATACACAATTATTATTACTATTTGTTTCCTTTTATTTGAACAATACAGAGCTATTTCCAGACCATTATTACTTAGGTCTCTATTGACATTATTGTAATAATTGCTGGTACTGTACAATCAGTCTAGTGTTAGAGGTATTATACCTACAATACGTCACGCTGTCTCTATCTCTGGTCGTAATTTTAAATTGTGTTTTGTTTTAATAATTAAAAGTTATATTTTAACAGACCTTGGTGCCTGACTCCCAAGAGGGATACAACAAATTATCTTTCTCGAACTGCCATTTGTATTTAAGATATTTTAGGTGGACTCTGGTGTGCTAACAGTATATACTTTTAGAGGATTTTATTACTCTGTTTCTCTCCCACAGTCCCCCACCCTGCCCCATCCCTCCCCATCAAGACTTTTACCCCAGTCCCCACCTTCATTGTCCTAGGTGTCAGATTGTCCTTCCCAGCCGCCGATGTATCATTACAAATCAACATTATAACATACGTTCTTAAAGGGACATTATACTGATCTAATTATACATAATAAAAAAAAATGGAAAATTTTGTTGAGAAACCTTAATCTAAATGATATTGCCTAGATGCTGAATATCTATATATGTATATATGCCAATATTTTTGATTTGATATCACTGCACTTTTCACAGTGTGTCATAAACATATAAGCTTTTGGTTTGTCTTAATATCTTAATGGTTTATCTCTGAAGAATATATTTAATGTGTAAATCTTCTATATAGCATATTTAATGATAATAATGATTTGTATTTTAATTATTAAATGTCTATTTGATCTCTTTTTATTATTTTCTGTAATTATTATTCATTTGTATTATTTTTTTTGTTTAGGTTGTGACTCAGCATGGTTAATGCTAGAGGCTCTAGTAGGTATAGAGCAGACCATGCTGAGTAACAGTCAGTGGCTGGGAAGGATACATGAGACCATGCATCTCCAGCTGCGGCATCATCGCTTGACTCTAGAACGCATAATGCAGTTCGATTCAATGCATGAAGCCGCAGCTGGAGATGCACTGGATGATGAGGGTGATGCTGATGCACCATAAGTGGAGGATCCGGAGATGGCCCAAGGGAGAACTAATTACTCCTCCATCCACATGTTGTTATTTTGTTGTTTATATTTGTTGCCATTTGGCCTTTTTTGGTTTTATTGTTGTGCCTGTTGCACTATTTTGCCTTGTCGGATGGCTCCAATGGGGCTGTGTTGGCCCTGTCAACTCCCTCCAAGGACTGTGATGCACTATGTCACCTTGTCAGATGGCTCCCATTAGGCTGTGTTTGCCCTGTCAACTCCCTCCAAGGACTGCGATGCACTATGTCACCTTGTCAGATGGCTCCCATTAGGCTGTGTTTGCCCTGTCAACTCCCTCCAAGGACTGTGATGCACTATGTCAACTTGTCAGATGGCTCCCATTAGGCTGTGTTTGCCCTGTCAACTCCCTCCAAGGACTGTGATGCACTATGTCACCTTGTCAGATTGCTCCCATTAGGCTGTGTTTGCCCTGTCAACTCCCTCCAAGGACTGTGATGCACTATGTCACCTTGTCAGATTGCTCCCATTAGGCTGTGTTTGCCCTGTCAACTCCCTCCAAGGACTGTGATGCACTATGTCACCTTGTCAGATTGCTCCCATTAGGCTGTGTTTGCCCTGTCAACTCCCTCCAAGGACTGTGATGCACTATGTCACCTTGTCAGATTGCTCCCATTAGGCTGTGTTTGCCCTGTCAACTCCCTCCAAGGACTGTGATGCACTGTGTCACCTTGTCAGATGGCTCCCATTAGGCTGTGTTTGCCCTGTCAACTCCCTCCAAGGACTGTGATGCACTATGTCACCTTGTCAGATGGCTCCCATTAGACTGTGTTTGCCCTGTCAACTCCCTCTAAGGACTGTGATGCACTATGTCACCTTGTCAGATTGCTCCCATTAGGCTGTGTTTGCCCTGTCAACTCCCTCTAAGGACTGTGATGCACTATGTCACCTTGTCAGATTGCTCAAATGGGGCTGATTCATCAATAAGAATTTTGTGAAAGTTATCTTATTTCTTTATGTTTTATGACATAATAAAAAAAAGTCATAATATTATTTTTCATCTTTATTCATGTCATTTTAAAAAAAAATATTTTATGTGGTTAATCCTTAAAGGGACATGAAAACTAAAAATGGTCTTTAATGATTCAAATATATAATACATATTTACATCTATTTACATCATAACCAACAGTAAGATACATTAATATTGGGAAGCAGAGTCCAACTAGTGACATATCTCTCAGTATCAGGCTTATGAACATAACAAAATGCAATAGGAGGATCCTGTAGGTGTGGACTCAGATATTTTTCAAAAAAATTCAGTTAAATGCCAGAGTGTTCAGTTTCGTATCTAGGATAACTTAGGTAAATGTCCTTCTTATTATAAGCTTATGTCAGTAGAGGGTATGACCAGATAATTAGGATAGCATAGCAATTGGAACTTTTGTGCAATGCCGCCCCCTGCAGATTCGTGGCCAATTGGCTGCTAGCAGGGGGTGTGATGTCCGCAGCCTCAGAGCAGATGGAAAAGTCATGGAGCAGCGGTCTTTAGGCTCATGCTGAAACAGGGGCATCAAGCTCCATTCATAGCTTGATAATTCGGCCCCTAAGTATGGCAGTTTGCAGGAATCAAAAAAGGGGGACTTATTTTTAACCCAGTCCTGCACGCAAGATGTTAGAGACCGGTCGCCACTTCTGCACACTCTTTAGGGTAATATACTTAGGTACGTACTGAATTGTCTTTATTTTTGTCCACTCTATATGTAGATAAGCATATACATATATATTTACAAGGATAACACAGTCCCCATAGATCTCAATGTAAAGGCACTTTTCAGTGCTGTTTTTTTTCTAACACCTCACACCCACCAACTTTAACCCCTCATAACTGCTTCATGTAGTTTGTTTTTTCTTGTTATTTTTTAAATATGCTACAATTTTTATTTTAAAAACTGGACACTGTATTTTGGGAACAATTGGTGCAAATTTAGAACATTAAACGGAGATCTGATCTCTGGTTAACTTTCAGAGAGCAAAATTCTACCTGCAAGCTTGTGATACATTATCACACCACTTGTACTTTAGCCTTCACTGTTTAGATTAAGGTAATCTGTGCGTGTACAATTGTCTTACTCTCCGAAACGCGCATCTGGTGAACTGCCTGTGCAGTGCTGCCCCCTGCAGATTCCGGCCAATTGGCCGCTATCAGGGACTGTGAATCAGCCCGATCGTATATGATCGGGCGCATTGATGTCCGCAGCCTAAGAGCAGGTGGACAAGTCATGGAGCAGCGGTCTTTAGAGCCCTGAAGGCTCGCGCGGAAAACAGGGGCATTAGGGGCCATTCGGCCGTTGATAAACCGGCCCCTCATATGTTACCTTGAAAATCTCACAGAGTGGCATCCCTTGCATTTAAGAATGGTAAGTATACACATACTTTAGAATAGAGCTCACATAAAATTATAATTTAAAAAAAATAGTATGAAACAGAAATAAAAGCAAATATTGATTCTCACATTTTTTATTTTATGGAAATATTACAATTTGTATTAAAAGTATGCAGAAAAAAAACTGTAGATAATGAAACTACATTGCACATGCAAAACCACAGTGACAATTGTTCCTATATGTATAACATTGAAAGTGTATTCTTTTTAATATTGTTTCCCTGTGGGGTGATAGCGGATGAGGTTAGCTGAATGTTCATCTAGTAAAACAAAAGCCAATGGTGCCAATTTAACAAACCGTCAACCGGCCCCAATGCATCTGTTTCCGCATGAGCCTTCAGAAAGAAAACTCGCCCGTCTGCCCTGAGCCACGGACAGCAATCAATCCGATCAGATACGATCGGGTTGATTGACAACCCCTGCTAGCGGCTGATTGGCCGTGAATCTGCAGGGGGCGGCATTGCACAAGCAGTTCACCAGAACTGCTTGTGCAATGATAAATGTTGACAGCGCATGCTGTTGGCATTCAGAGATGTCTGACTGACATGGTCTGCTGAGCGGACCATGTCGG
This sequence comes from Bombina bombina, assembly GCF_027579735.1. Classification (NCBI taxonomy): domain Eukaryota; kingdom Metazoa; phylum Chordata; class Amphibia; order Anura; family Bombinatoridae; genus Bombina; species Bombina bombina. The sequence continues at coordinate 369,127,771 of NC_069499.1, read as the reverse complement.
ACAGACCTTTGTTAAATTGGCCCCAATATCTGTCTCTTTTCTTTTTTTTGCAGGTCTGAATGGGCTCTTAGGCAGGCATCTAGTCAGGTTTGTCTGAAAAGAGGGTCTATAAGCTAAAGCTTAGATTCTATGGGGCCTATTTATCAAAGGCTTCGCCTGCCTTCTCCTTCCTTTGACTGAAAGTTTTCACAAGAGAACCTGCAGTCCGTATTTTTGAAGCAAAGGTCATCAGACCGCTGCTTCCCTAACTCTTCTCCACCTCTTAGGTGGATAATTTCAATCTCCCTGGTCTCGTCCAACCGGGGAGATTGACAGCTCCTGACTGCGTGTTATTGGCTGTGTGCATGCAGGGGTGGCATTGAACACGAGCGCAAAATAGCGTTCTTGTGCAATGCTGAATTCCGTCAGCGGAATTCAGTCCGCCAGAGGAGAGCTGCGATAGATAGTCCGCCGTAGCTTGCTAAATCGACCCCTTTGTATATGTCTGAGGTTTTTTTTAGCTTTTTTTGTCAATCTAATATTCTTCCTTTATCCTTGTCCAAACTCCTACATTTCAGCCTTTATTAGTAAAAACCTAGGTCACTTAATAGCATCCTGATACGACAAAAATATTTCTTTGGAAATATATATATATATATATATATATATATATATATATATATATATATATATATATATACATACAGGGAGTGCAGAATTATTAGGCAAATAAGTATTTTGACCACATCATCCTCTTTATGCATGTTGTCTTACTCCAAGCTGTATAGGCTCAAAAGCCTACTACCAATTAAGCATATTAGGTGATGTGCATCTCTGTAATGAGAAGGGGTGTGGTCTAATGACATTAACACCCTATATCAGGTGTGCATAATTATTAGGCAACTTCCTTTCCTTTGGCAAAATGGGTCAAAAGAAGGACTTGACAGGCTCAGAAAAGTCAAAAATAGTGAGATATCTTGCAGAGGGATGCAGCACTCTTAAAATTGCAAAGCTTCTGAAGCGTGATCATCGAACAATCAAGCGTTTCATTCAAAATAGTCAACAGGGTCGCAAGAAGCATGTGGAAAAACCAAGGCACAAAATAACTGCCCATGAACTGAGAAAAGTCAAGCGTGCAGCTGCCAAGATGCCACTTGCCACCAGTTTGGCCATATTTCAGAGCTGCAACATCACTGGAGTGCCCAAAAGCACAAGGTGTGCAATACTCAGAGACATGGCCAAGGTAAGAAAGGCTGAAAGACGACCACCACTGAACAAGACACACAAGCTGAAACGTCAAGACTGGGCCAAGAAATATCTCAAGACTGATTTTTCTAAGGTTTTATGGACTGATGAAATGAGAGTGAGTCTTGATGGGCCAGATGGATGGGCCCGTGGCTGGATTGGTAAAGGGCAGAGAGCTCCAGTCCGACTCAGACGCCAGCAAGGTGGAGGTGGAGTACTGGTTTGGGCTGGTATCATCAAAGATGAGCTTGTGGGGCCTTTTCGGGTTGAGGATGGAGTCAAGCTCAACTCCCAGTCCTACTGCCAGTTTCTTGAAGACACCTTCTTCAAGCAGTGGTACAGGAAGAAGTCTGCATCCTTCAAGAAAAACATGATTTTCATGCAGGACAATGCTCCATCACACGCGTCCAAGTACTCCACAGCGTGGCTGGCAAGAAAGGGTATAAAAGAAGAAAATCTAATGGCATGGCCTCCTTGTTCACCTGATCTGAACCCCATTGAGAAACTGTGGTCCATCATCAAATGTGAGATTTACAAGGAGGGAAAACAGTACACCTCTCTGAACAGTGTCTGGGAGGCTGTGGTTGCTGCTGCACGCAATGTTGATGGTGAACAGATCAAAACACTGACAGAATCCATGGATGGCAGGCTTTTGAGTGTCCTTGCAAAGAAAGGTGGCTATATTGGTCACTGATTTGTTTTTCTTTTGTTTTTGAATGTCAGAAATGTATATTTGTGAATGTTGAGATGTTATATTGGTTTCACTGGTAAAAATAAATAATTGAAATGGGTATATATTTGTTTTTTGTTAAGTTGCCTAATAATTATGCACAGTAATAGTCACCTGCACACACAGATATCCCCCTAAAATAGCTATAACTAAAAACAAACTAAAAACTACTTCCAAAACTATTCAGCTTTGATATTAATGAGTTTTTTGGGTTCATTAAGAACATGGTTGTTGTTCAATAATAAAATTAATCCTCAAAAATACAACTTGCCTAATAATTCTGCACTCCCTGTATATATATATATATATACATGTGTACTGGTGTATATGCATGTATGAATGTATGCATGCATGCATGTATACCACTACATATAACTTGCTGAATGTTGTTATAACTAGGAAGGATAGCACTAGATCTACAGGAATGTCTCAGAAAAGCAAATATTAGTTAATCCCTTTCTCTAGTGCTTATTATGCCCTTTTGATTTATGGTCAAACATAGTAACACCTACTGAAAAGAATTTACTGATTTAAACTTTGTAAAATTCTTATTTCTTTCATGTAATTGGCAAGAGTCCATGAGCTAGTGACGTATGGGATATACAATCCTACCAGGAGGGGCAAAGTTTCCCAAACCTCAAAATGCCTATAAATACACCCCTCACCACACCAACAATTCAGTTTTTACAAACTTTGCCTCCTATGGAGGTGGTGAAGTAAGTTTGTGCTTAATTTTCTACATTGATATGTGCTTCTCCGCATTTTGAAGCCCGATTTCTCTCAGAGTACAGTGAATGTCAGAGGGATGTGAAGGGAGTATCACCTATTGATTTTTATGGTTTTCCTCACGGGAAATCTCTTTCATAGGTTCTCTGTTATTGGTCGTAGAGATTCATCTCCTACCTCCCTTTTTCAGATCGACGATATACTCTCATATTCCATTACCTCTACTGATAACCGTTTCAGTACTGGTTTGGCTATTCGCTATATGTGGATGGGTGTCTTTCGGTAAGTATGTTTTCATTACTTAAGACACTCTCAGCTATGGTTTGGAACTTAATGTATTAATATAAAGTTCTGAATATATGTATTGTACTTATATTTGCCATGAGTCAGGTTTATGTATATTTCCTTTTGCAGACTATCCGTTTCATATTTAGGAAAATATTTTTCTTACCTGGAGTATAGTCTTTTTTCTAATTGACTGCTTTTTTCATTAAATTTTTGCAGGCAAAATTAAGCTTGCGAGGTCGCAAAATGCTGATGTTTTTTGGGAACGATGTTGTTTTTTGGGTACCTTTGGCGCAAAGGTACGTCCGGTGATGCAAATTCGTAATTTCCGGCATCTTAGTTGACTTCGAGTTTCCTTGCACAAGGTTGCGTCTGCAATGACGCGAGTGTGTGCTTTCCGGATGTTGTTAGCTCGAAAAAATATAATTTTGCGTTGTGCGTCATACTTGGCGCCAAATCATTTCATTATTTTAAACCCCATTCCTATATGCTTCTTGCTTTTTTCTATGTCAGAGGGCTATGCTGTTTGCATTTTTTCCCATTCCTGAAACTACCATATAAGGAAATTGATAATTTTGCTTTATATGCTGTTTTTTCTCTTACATTTGCAAGATGTCTCAATCTGATCCTGTCTCAGAAACCAGTGTTGGAACCCTGCTGCCTGATAACAGTTCTACCAAAGCTAAGTGTATCTGTTGTAAATTTGTGGAGATTATATCTCCAGGTGTGGTATGTAATAGTTGTCATGATAAGCTTTTACATGCAGAGAATGTGTCCATCAGTAATAGTACATTGCCTGTTGCTATTCCTTCCGCTTCTTATGTACAAGATATACCTGTGAATTTAAAAGAATGTATTGCTGATTCTATTCAGAAGGCTTTGTCTGCCATTCCGCCTTCTAATAAACGTAAAAGGTCTTTTAAAACCTCTCATAAAGTTGATGAAATTTCAAATGACCGACAACATGCTGAATTATCCTCCTCTGATGAGGATCTATCTGATTCAGAAGATCCTTCCTCAGATATTGACACTGACAAATCTACTTATTTATTTAAAATGGAGTACATTCGTTCTTTGTTGAAGAAGTGTTGATTATATTGGATATTGAGGAAACTAGTCCTCTTGATACTAAAACTAGTAAACGTTTAATTTCTGTTTATAAACCTCCTGTGGTTACTCCAGAGGTTTTTCCAGTTCCTGATGCTATTTCTGATATTATTTCTAAGGAATGGAATAGGCCTGGTACTTCTTTTATCCCTTCTTCCAGGTTTAAAAAATTGTATTATTTGCCAGCAGTTAGATTGAAGTTTTGGGAAAAGATCCCCAAAGTTGATGAGGCTATTTCTACTCTTGCCAAACGTACTACTATTCCTATGGAAGATAGTACTTCCTTTAAGGACCCTTTAAATAGGAAACTTGAATCTTATCTAAGGAAAGCTTTTTTATATTCTGGCTATCTCCTCAGGCCTGCCATTTTTATGGCTGATGTTGCAGCTGCATCAACTTTAAGGTTGGAAAGTTTAGCGCAACAGAAAATGGATCCTGATTTGTCTAGCATTGTTCGCTTGCTTCAACATGCTAATAATTTTATCTGTGATGCCATTTTTGATATAATCAAAATTGATGTTATATCTATGTCTTTAGCTATTTTAGCTAGAAGAGCTTTGTAGCTCAGATATTGGAATGCTGACATGTAGTGATGTTGTGAACCTAAAATTTTGCGTTCGCGAACGGCGAACGTGAACTTGCTCAACTGTTCGCGAACAGGTGAACCGCCATACTCTTCAATAGGCAGGCGAATTCTAAAACCCACAGGGACTCTTTCTGGCCACAATAGTGATGGAAAAGTTGTTTCAAGGGTACTAACACCTAGACTGTGGCATGCCGGAGGGGGATCCATGGCAAAACTCCCATGGAAAATTAAATAGTTGATGCAGTCTGGTTTTAATCCATAAAGGGCATAAATCACCTAACATTCCTAAATTGTTTGGAATAACGTGCTTTAAAACATCAGGTATGATGTTGTATCGATCAGGTAGTGTAAGGGTTATGCCCGCTTCACAGTGACAGACCAAACTCCCTGTTTAAAGGGACAGTCTACACCAGAATTGTTATTGTTTTAAAAGATAGATAATCCCTTTATTACCCATTTCCCAGTTTTGCATAACTAACACATTTATAATAATATACTTTTAACCTCTGTGATTATCTTGTATCTAAGCCTCTGCAAACTGCCCCTTTTTTCAGTTCTTTTGACAGACTTGCAGTCTAGCCAATCAGTGCCTGCTCCCAGATAACTTCTCGTGCACGAGCACAGTGTTATCTATATGAAATACGTGAACTAACAACCTCTAGTGGTGAAAAACTGTTAAAATGCAATCTGAAAGAGGTGGGCTTCAAGGTCTAAGAAATTAGCATATGAACCTCCTAGGTTAAGCTTTCAACTAAGAATACCAAGAGAACAAAGCAAAATTGGTGATAAAAGTAAATTGTTTAAAATGACATGCTCTATCTGAATCATGAAAGTTTATTTTGGCCTAGACTGTCCCTTTAACGCACCGCAAACAACCGCAAACAGTCCATTTGCACAACCGCAAACTCCCCATTTGCACATGGTTGGAAACCAAGCTAGCCATGTCCCGTTCCTTTTCCTCACTGATGTCATTGAAGGTCTCTTCCTCCACCCAGCCACGTACAACACCAAGGGCCCCCGAAAGGTGACAACAAGCCCCCTGGGATGCCTGCTGTTTTTGGTCTTCCACCTCCTCAAAGCCACCTTCCTCCTCTGACTCCTCTTCTTCTGCGTTGCCTCTCTCTGCGTTATTATAAGGTGTGTTAAGTAATACTATTCCTATCAGTTTAATCCCTGTTACGTCCCCTATCAGGGGACGTGTATATGGCATCGATTTTAGGAACCGGGAGATGGAAAAAGATGCTTGGTCGGTCCTCCTACTTCAAATTTGGGGCACTGCGCGTGCAATCTAATGTGCCACCAGATAGGAGTGGTGTGTTAAGAAGTACTATTCTTATCAGTTTAATCCCTGTTACGTCCCCTATCAGGGGACGTGTATATGGCATCGATTTTAGGAACCAGGAGATGGAAAAAGATGCTTGGTCGGTCCTCCTACTTCAAATTTGGGGCACTGCACGTGCAATCTAATGTGCCACCAGATAGGAGTGGTGTGTTAAGTAGTACTATTCTTATCAGTTTAATCCCTGTTATGTGCCTTTTTTTGGTTTGGTTTTTGAAGCTACAGTGCAGCACCAGAGGCCAGAAAAATTAGGCATGTACACATGCCTGAAAAATTAGGTATTGTTGCAGCCGCTGCTGTAGCAGCAGCCAGAAAAACTGATGTTTGTTTCCCAGGCAGAAAGTGCCCTAAAACATTGCGGCTTGAATCCTAGTTGGTGGCAGATAAGTCACGCAAGTCATCCGGCATTCAGAGATAAAATACAGCAGCGTATGGAGCATTTTTAGCCCAAGGCAGCTCATCTCATCAGGCCTTTTTTAGTCGACTGTATCGCCCACTGTCAGTCCCTTCGGGATCCATCCCTCAATCATCTTAATAAAGGTGAGGTAATCTAGACTTTTTTGACCTAGGCGACTTCTCTTCTCAGTGACAATACCTCCTGCTGCACTGAAGGTCCTTTCTGACAGGACACTTGAAGCAGGGCAGGCCAGAAGTTCTATCGCAAAAAGTATAGCTCAGGCCACAGGTCAAGCCTTCACACGCCTCACTGGCATGTTGTTTCGCCGCTGGATATCTGAAAAGTGCGCCATGGTCGTGTAGGAACGCCTGAAATGGCCACACACCTTCCTGGCCTGCTTCAGTACGTCCTGTAAGCCTGGGTACTTATGCACAAAGCGTTGTACAATCAGATTACACACATGTGCCATGCACGGCACATGTGTCAACTTGCCCAAATTCAATGCCGCCACCAAATTTCTTCCGTTGTCACTAATCACTTTGCCGATCTCCAGTTGGTGCGGAGTCAGCCACTGATCCACCTGTGCGTTCAGGGTGGACAGGAGTGCTGGTCGGGTGTGACTCTCTGCTTTCAGGCAAGTCAACTCCAAGACGGCGTGACACTGCCGTATCTGGGATGTGGAATAGTACCTGGGGAGCTGGGGGGGGGTGCCGTTGATGTGGAGCAAGACGCAGCAGCAGAAGAGGTTATGGAAGAGGATGGAGTAGGAAGAGTAGAGGAGGTGGCAGCAGGCCTGCCTGCAAGTCGTGGTGGTGTCACCAACTCCTCTGCAGAGCCACGCATTCCATGCTTGTCAGCCTACAGCACGTTTACCCAATGCGCAGTGTAGGTGATATACCTGCCCTGACCATGCTTTGCAGACCAGGTATCAGTGGTCAGATGGACCCTTGCCCCAACACTGTGTGCCAGACATGCCATTACTTCCTTTTGCACAGTTGAGTACAGGTTGGGGATTGCCTTTTGTGCAAAGAAATTTCGGCCAGGTAACTTCCACTGCGGTGTCCCAATAGCTACAAAATTTTGAACGCCTCAGACTCCACCAGCTTGTATGGTAAAAGCTGGCGGGTTAAGACTAGAGTTCAGTCAAGCCAGCTGTCAGATGCCGGGCAAGGGGGTGACTTTGTGACATTGGCTTCTTACGCTCAAACATGTCCTTGACAGACACCTGACTGTGGGCAGATGAGCAGGAACTGCTCAAGGCGAGACACAGAGTGGCGGATGGTTGAGAGGGGGCAAGGAGGACAGCAGTGGTTGATGTGGCTGAAGATGCTGGACCAGGAGGAGGATGGCGGCTTTGAATTTGTGTGCTGCTTGTGTGTTGATCCCATAGGCGTTTGTGATGTGCGATCATGTGCCTTCGCAAAGCAGTTGTACCTAGGTGGGTGTTGGACTTCCCACGACTCCGTTTCTTTTGGCACAGGTTGCAAATGGCATCGCTGTTGTCAGAGGCAGACACACAAAAAAATGCCACACTGCTGAGTTCTGCAATGACTGCATTCTGGTGGTGGCAACAGCATGCGTTGATTGGCGTGCTGTCTGGCTGACCACGGGTGCCGATGCATGCTGTCTGACTGTGCCACTAGCTCCTTGCGACGACCCCCCCCCTCCTTCCAACTCATCTCCTCCTCCTCTCTGTCTCCCTGTCTGAATTTTCCCCCTCTTCTTCTTCTCTTCTAGCGGGCACCCACGTGACATCCACTGATGCATCGTCATCATCAACCGCTTCACTTGTATCTGACACCTCAGCAAAGGAAGCAGAAGCGGGTACAACATCATCATCATCATCATCACACCGTACGTCCATGTGTGTAATGCTGCCTGACTGAGACATATCCCTTTTATCTACATCCTCTGTCAATAATGGTTGCACATCACTATCACTCATTTCTTCCAACTGATGTGTAAATAACTCCTCTGACAGATCAAGTGAAGCGGCTGTGGTGCTAGTGTTGGTGGTGGCGGCAGGAGCGTGAGTGGTAACTAGAGAGGTGCCCGAAGCTAAGCTGGAGGAAGATGGTGCGTCAAGGTTCCGAGCGGAAGCTGTAGAAGATTGGGTGTCCTGTGTTAGCCAGTCAACTATGTCCTCAGAACTGTTCGAGTTCAGGGTACATGGCCTCTGAACACTGGGCATTATTCTAGGGCCAAAGGGAATCACAGCACCACGACCACGACGGCCCCTGCGGGATGGCCTGCCTCTGCCTGTCATTTTTTTTTCGATTAGTGGTACTATGCGTGCAAGCTACTGTGACAATAGATATGAGTGGTACTGTGCACTTGCAGAAGTTGGCAGAGTAGACGCTGTAGGCCTGACACACATGCTTGCAGACAACTAACTGCTATTCAATCTATTACAGTCAAAATTGTATTTTTTTTAAATGTACACTACTGTTACACCAGATATGAGTTGCACTGGGGTGACACTGTGCCCTGGCAGGCACTGAAACACACACGCGTGAAGGAAGCTGACTGCTATTATTTCACAGTCAAAAAATTGTTTTGTTTTTTTAAATCTACACTACAGTTACACCAGATATGAGTTGCACTGCGGTGACACTGTGCCCTGGCAGGCAGGCACTGAAACGCACACGTGTGAAGGAAACTGACTGCTTTTATCTAACACAGTCAAAAAAGTGTTGTTTTTTTAAATGTACACTACTGTTACACCACATATGAGTTGCACTGGGGTGACACTGTGCCCCGGCAGGCAGGCACTGAAACGCACACGTGTGAAGGAAACTGACTGCTATTATTTAACACAGTCAAAAAAGTGTTTTTTTTTTAAATGTACACTACTGTTACACCAGATATGAGTGGTGGCACTGGGCAAGTGGGCACAGTATACGCTGTGAGGCTGACACACACGCTGGCAGGCAGGCAACTGCAATTAGATTACACAGGGAAAAAAAAGCAGATGTTCTAGCCCTAAAAGGGCTTTTTGGGGTGCTGTCCTTACAGCAGAGATCAGATGAGTCCTTCAGGACTGTAGTGGACACTGAATACACTAGCCTAGCTATCGATTTCCCTATTAAATAAGCAGCAGCTACACTGTCCCTCCTCTCACTAACAATGCAGCTTCCGAATGAATCTAAAATGAATGCTGTCCAGGAGGTAGGAGGGTCTGGGAGGGAGGGTCTGCTGCTGATTGGCTGGAATGTGCCTGCTGACTGTGAGGTACAGGGTCAAAGTATTACTCAATGATGATGAATAGGGGGCGAATCGAACATCGCATATGTTCGCCCGCCACGGTGAACGCGAACATGCTATGTTCGCCGGGAACTATTTGCCGGCGAACTATTCGCGACATCACTACTGACATGGTATCTAAGTCTAGATTACTATTTCTTTCTTTCCAAGGTAATAATTTATTTGGTTCTCAGTTGGATTAGATTATTTTAACTGTCTCTGGGGGCAAGGGAGTTTTTTTGCCTCAGGATAAAAGACCTAAGGGTAAATCTAAAGCTTCTAACCATTTTCTTTACTTTCGACAAAGTAAGGAACAGAAACCTAATCCTTCCCCCAAAGAATCTGGTTCCAATTGGAAACCTTCTTCAAGTTGGAGTAAATCCAAGCCGTTTAAGAAACCAAAGCCAGCCCCCAAGTCTGCATGAAGGTGCGGCCCTCATTCCAGCTCAGCTGGTAGGGGGCAGATTAAGATTCTTCCAAATTTTTTTGGCAGATTCTGTCCAAAATCAATGGATTTAGAGTATTGTCTCTCAAGGGTACCGAATAGGATTCAGAGCAAGACCTCCTGTGAGAAGATTGTTTTCTCTCACGCATCCCAGCAAATCCAGTAAAGGCTCAGACTTTTCTGAAGTGTGTTTCAGACCTGGAGCTTTCTGGGGTAATCATACCAGTTCCGTTTCAGGAACATGATCTGGGGTTTTATTCAAATCTATTCATTGTCCCAAAAAAAGAAAATTCATTCAGGCCAGTTCTGGATCTGAAATTTTTGAATCACTTTGTAAGAGTGCCAACTTTCAAAATGGTGACTATAAGGACTATTCTGCCTTTTGTTCAGCAAGGGCTTTATATGTCCACGATAGACTTACAGGATGCATATCTTCATATTCCGATTCATACAGACCATTATTAGTTTCTGAGATTCTCTTTTCAAGACAAGCATTACCAATTTGTCGCTCTTCCATTTGGCCAAGCGACAGCTCCAAGAATCTTTTCAAAGTTTCTCGGTGCCCTACTCTCTGTAATCAGAGAACGGGGTATTGCAGTGTTTCCTTATTTTGACAATATCTTGGTACTAGCTCAGTCTTTACATTCTGCAGAATCTCACATGAATCAACTAGTGTTGTTTCTTCAAAGACATGGTTGGAGGATCAATTTACCAAAAAGTTCCTTGATTCCTAAGACAAGGGTCACCTTTTTAGATTTCCAGATAGATTCAGTGTCCATGACTCTGTCTCTAACAGACAAGAGACAATTAAAATTGGTTTCAGCTTGTTGGAACCTTCAGTCTCAATCATTCCCTTCAGTAGCTATGCGCATGAAAGTTTTAGGTCTCATGACTGCAGCATCGGACGCGATCCCCTTTGCTTGTTTTCATATGAGACCTCTCCAGCTTTGTATGCTGAATCAGTGGTGCAGGGATTATACAAAGATATCACAATTAATATCCTTAAATCCCAATTTCTTTCATGTAATTGGCAAGAGTCCATGAGCTAGTGGCGTATGGGATATACATTCCTACCAGGAGGGGCAAAGTTTCCCAAACCTCAAAATGCCTATAAATACACCCCCCACCACACCCACAATTCAGTTTTTACAAACTTTGCCTCCTATGGAGGTGGTGAAGTAAGTTTGTGCTAGATTCTACGTTGATATGCGCTTTTCAGCATGCTGAAGCCCGGTTCCTCTCAGAGCGCAGTGAATGACAGAGAGATGTGAAGGGAGTATTACCTTTTGAATACAATGATCATCCTATCGGGGATCTATTTCTTAGGTTCTCTGTTATCGGTCGTAGAGATTCTTCTCCTACCTCCCTTTTCAGATCGATGATATACTTTTATATACCATTACCTCTACTGATTCTCATTTCAGTACTGGTTTGGCTATCTACTTTATGTAGATGAGTGTCTTTTAGTAATTATGTTTCCTTTTATTTATGGCACTCTCAGCTATGGTTTGGCACTTTATATCTAAAGTTCTAAATATATGTTTTATACTTATATTTGCCATGATTCAGGTTAATCAGTTTATTTCCTTCTTACAGACTGTCAGTTTCATTTTTGGGAAATGCATATATGAAAAAATATATTTCTTACCTGAAATTTTTTTCAATTGACTTTCTTTCTAAATTTCAGGCTGTTAGGCTCGCGGGAGCGCTAAATGCTATAATTTATTGCGTCATTTTTGGCGCGAGAATTACGTTTGTTGACGTTATGTCGTCATTTCCGGCATCTTAGTTGGCGCAGAGAGTTTGCACGTAGTTGCGTCATCTATGACGCTCGTGTTTGTTGCAGACATTTTTGGCTCCAAAAAATATTTGACAGTTTGGGCATCATACTTGGCGCCAGATTTTGACATTATTTAAGTCATTATTTCTTTTTGCTTCTGGTTTCCAGAGGCTTATTCTGTTTGCATTTTTTCCCATTCCTGAATCTGTCATATAAGGAAATTGATAATTTTGCTTTATATGTTGTTTTTTTCTATTACATATTACAAGATGTCCCATGCTGACCCTGTTTCAGAATCTAATACTGGAATTCTGCTGCCTGATGTCGGTTCTACCAAAGCTAAGTGCATTTGTTGTAAACTTGTGGTAACTGTTCCTCCGGCTGTAGTCTGTGTTAGTTGTCATGATAAACTTTCTAAAGCAGATAATATTTCCATTAGTAATAATCCATTACCTGTTGTTGTTCCTTCAACATCTAATGTTCAGGATATTCCTGTTAATATGAGAGAATTTGTTTCTAATTCTATTCAGAAGGCCTTGTCTGTTATACCACCTTCTAATAAACGGAAAAGGTCTTTTAAAACTTCTCATAATTTCGATGAATTTTTAAATGACCGACAGCATTCTGATTTATCTATCTCTGATGAGGATCTATCTGGTTCAGAAGATTCTGCCTCAGATATTGACACTGAAAAAATCTCATATTTATTTAAAATGGAGTATATTTGTTCTTTATTAAAAGAGGTGTTGATTGCATTAGATATGGAGGAGACTAGTCCTCTTGATATTAAAACTAGTAAATCTTTGAATTAGGTTTTTAAACCTCATGTAGTTATTCCAGAGGTTTTTCCAGTTCCTGATGCTATTTCAGATGTCATTTCTAGGGAATGGAATACTCTGGGTACTTCATTTACTCCTTATTTAAGGTTTAAAAAACTGTACCGTTTGCCAACTGATAGATTGGAGTTTTGGGAAAAGATCCCCAAAGTTGATGGGGCTATCTCTACTCTTGCAAAGCGTACTACTATTCCTACGGCAGATAGTACTTCTTTTAAAGATCCTTTAGATAGGAAACTTGAATCTTATCTAAGGAAGGCTTATTTATGTGCAGGTCATCTTCTTAGCCCTGCTATTTCTTTGGCTGATGTTGCTGCGGCTTCAACTTTTTGGTTGGAAACTTTAGCGCAACAAGTACCAGATCCTAATGTGTATAGCATTGTTAAGCTTATTCAACATGGTAATAATTTCATTTGTGATGCCATTTTTTATATTGTTAGAATTGATGTCAGGTATATGTCTTTAGCTATTTTAGCTAGAAGAGCTTTATGGCTTAAAACTTGGAATGCAGATATGACTTCTAAGTCAACATTGCTATCTTTCTTTCCAAGGTAATAAATTATTTGGTTCTCAGTTGGATTCTATTATTTCAACTGTTACTGGGAGAAGGGAGCTTTTTTGCCTCAGGATAAAAAGTCTAAGGGTAAATTTAGGGCTTCTAACCGTTTTCGCTCCTTTCGTCAGAATAAGGAACAGAAATCTGACCCTTCCCCTAAAGGAACAGTTTCCAATTTGAAGCCTTCTCCAGTCTGGAATAAATCCAAGCCTTTTAGAAAACCAAAAGCAGCCCCCAAGTCTGCATGAAGGTGCAGCCCTTATTCCAGCACAGCTGGTAGGGGACAGACTAAGGTTTTTCAAAGATGTTTGGATCAATTCAATCCAAAATCATTGGATCCAGAACATTGTTTCTCAAGGGTACAGAATAGGTTTCAATGTAAGACCGCCTGTGAAGTCTCTTTCTCTCACGCATTCCAGTGAACCCAGTGAAGGTTCAGGCTATCCTGAAGTGTGTTTCAGACCTGGAGTTATCCGGGGTAATTGTACCAGTTCCCTTTCCGGAACGGGGTCTGGGGTTTTATTCAAATATGTTCATTGTTCCAAAGAAAGAGGATTCTTTCAGACCAGTTCTGGATCTAAAGATTTTGAATCGTTATGTAAGAATACCAACATTCAAAATGGTTACTATAAGGACTATTCTGCCTTTTGTTCAGCAAGGGCATTATATGCCACAATAGATTTACAGGATGCATATCTTCATATTCCGATTCATCCAGATCATTATCAGTTCCTGAGATTCTCTTTTCTAGACAAGCATTACCAATTTGTTGCTCTTATTATTATTATAATTATTATTATCAGGTATTTGTAGAGCGCCAACAGATTCCACTGCTCTTCCTTTTGGCCTAGCAACAGCTCCAAGGATCTTTTTGAAGGTTCTCGGTGCCCTACTCTCTGTAATCAGAGAGCGGGGTATTGCAGTGTTTCATTATTTGGACGATATCTTGGTACTTGCTCAGTCTTTACATTCTGCAAAATCTCACACGAATCAACTAGTGTTGTTTCTTCAAGAACATGGTTGGAGTAACAATTTACCAAAAAGTTCCTTGATTCCTCAGACAAGGGTAACCTTTTTAGGATTCCAAATAGATTCAGTGTCCATGACTTTGCCTCTAACAGACAAAAGACATCTGAAATTGGTTTCAGCTTGTCAGAACCTTCAGTTTCAATCATTCCCTTCAGTAGCTATGTGCATGGAGGTTTTAGGTCTCATGACTGCAGCATCGGACGCGATCCCCTTTGCTCGTTTTCACATGAGCTTTGTATGCTGAGCCAATGGTGCAGGGATTATACAAGGATATCACAATCAATATCCTTAAATCCCAATATTCGACTTTCTCTAACTTGGTGGTTAGATCACCATCGTTTAGTTCAGGGGGCCTCTTTTGTTCATCCAACCTGGACTGTGATCACAACAGATGCAAGTCTTTCAGGTTGGGGAGCTGTCTGGGGATCTCTGACAGTGCAGGGGGTTTGGAAATCTCAAGAGGCGAGATTACCAATCAATATTTTGGAACTCCGTGCGATTCTTAGAGCTCTTCAGTTTTGGCCTCTTCTGAAGAAAGAATCATTTATTTGTTTTCAGACAGACAATGTCACAACCGTGGTGTATGTCAATCATCAAGTTGGGACTCACATTCCTCTAGCTATGAAAGAAGTATCTCGGATACTTGCATGGGCAGAATCCAGTTCCTGTCTAATCTCTGTGGTCCATATCCCAGGTATAGACAATTGGGAAGCGGATTATCTCAGTCGCCAGACCTTACATCCGGGAGAATGGTCTCTTCACCCAGATGTGTTTCTTCAGATTGTTCAGATGTGGGGGCTTCCAGAAATAGATCTGATGGCTTCTCATCTAAACAGGAAACTTCCCAGGTATCTGTCCAGGTCCAGGGATCCTCAGGCGGAATTATCAACCTTGGAATTATCAAACTGCTTATCTCTTTCCGCCTCTAGTTCTTCTTCCAAGAGTGATTTCCAAAATCATAATGGAGCGTTCATTTGTACTGCTGGTGGCTCCAGCATGGCCACACAGGTTTTGGTATGCGGATCTTGTTTGGATGTCCAGTTGCCAACCTTGGCCACTTCCGTTAAGGCCAGACCTTTTATCTCAAGGTCCTTTTTTCCATCAGGACCTCAAATAATTAAATTTAAAGGTATGGAGATTGAACGCCTAGTGCTTAGTCATAGAGGTTTCTCTGACTCAGTGATTAATACGATGTTGCAGGCTCGCAAATCTGTGTCTAGAAAGATTTATTATAGAGTTTGGAAGACTTACATTTCATGGTGTTCTTCTCAAAAATTCTCTTGGCATTCTTTTAGAATTCCTAGGATATTGCAGTTTCTTCAGGATGGTTTGGATAAGGGTTTGCCTGCAAGTTCATTGAAAGGACAAATCTCTGCTCTTTCTGTTCTGTTTTATAGAAGGATTGCTAATCTTCCTGATATTCATTGTTTTGTTCAGGCTTTGGTTCGTATCAAGCATGTCATTAAGCCAATTTCTCCTCCTTGCAGTCTTAATTTGGTTTTGAGGGCTTTACAGGCTCCTCCGTTTGAGCCTATGCATTCTTTGGACATTAAATTACTTTCCTGGAAAGTATTGTTCCTTTTGGCCATCTATTTAGCTAGAAGAGTTTCTGAATTATCTGCTCTTTCTTGTGAGTCTCCTTTTCTGATTTTTCATCAGGATAAGGCGGTGTTGTGGATTTCATTTAAATTGTTACCTAAAGTTGTGAATTCCAACAACATTAGTAGAGAAATTATTGTCCCTTCCTTGTGTCCTAATCCTAAAAATTCTCTGGAGAGAACTTTACATTCTTTAGATGCGGTAAGAGCTTTGAAATATTATGTTGAAGCTACTAAAGATTTCAGAAAGACTTCTAGTCTATTTGTAATCTTTTCTGGTTCTAGGAAAGGTCAGAAGGCTTCTGCCATTTCTTTGGCATCTTGGTTAAAGCTTTTGATTCGTCATGCTTATTTGTAGTCGGGTATATCCCAGCCTCAGAGAATTACGGCTCATTCTACTAGGTCAGTTTCTACTTCCTGGGCTTTTAAGAATGAAGCTTCTGTTGATCAGATTTGTAAAGCAGCGACTTGGCCTTCTTTGCATACTTTTACTAAATTCTACCATTTTGATGTTTTCTCTTCTTCAGAAGCAGTTTTTGATAGAAAAGTACTTCAGGCAGCTGTTTCAGTTTGATTCTTCTGCTTATAATTTCAGTTTTTTTCATTTGGGTTATGGATTAATTTTTCAGCGGAATTGGCTGTCTTTATTTTTATCCCTCCCTCTCTAGTGACTCTTGCGTGGAGTTCCACATCTTGGGTATTTGCTATCCCATACGTCACTAGCTCATGGACTCTTGGCAATTACATGAAAGAAAACATAATTTATGTAAGAACTTACCTGATAAATTCATTTCTTTCATATTGGCAAGAGTCCATGAGGCCCACCCTTTTTGTGGTGGTTATGATTTTTTTGTATAAAGCACAATTATTCCAAATCCTTGTTGATGCTTTCGCTCCTTTCTTATTTCCCCACTTCTTGACTATTCATTAAACTGAATTGTGGTTGTGGGTGTGGTGTGGGGTGTATTTATAGGCATTTTGAGGTTTGGGAAACTTTGCCCCTCCTGGTAGGAATGTATATCTCATACATCACTAGCTCATGGACTCTTGCCAATATGAAAGCAATTAATTTATCAGGTAAGTTCTTACATAAATTATGTTGTTCGACTCTCTCTGACTCTCTGGTGGTTAGATCACCATCTTATAGTTCAAGGGGCCTCTTTTGTTCATCCAACCTGGACTGTGATCACAACAGATGCAAGTCTTTCAGGTTGGGAAGCTTTCTGGGGATCTCTGACAGCACAAGGGGTTTGTAAATCTCAAGAAGCCAGGTTACCAATCAATATTGTAGAACTCTGTGCTATTTTCAGGGCTCTTCAGGTGTGGCCTCTGTTGAAGAGAGAACCGTTCATTTGTTTTCAAACAGACAATATCACAACTGTGGCATATGTTAATCATCAGGGTGGGACTCACAGCTATGAAAGAAGTATCTCTGATACTTGCTTGGGCAGAATCCAGCTCCTGTCTAATTTCTGCGGTTTATATCCCAGGTGTAGACAATTGGGAAGTGTATTATCTCAGCCATCAGACTTTACATCCGGGGGAGTGGTCGCTCCATCCAGATGTGTTTTCTCAGATTGTTCAGATGTGGGGTCTTCCAGAAATAGATCTGATGGCTTCTCATCTAAACAAGAGACTTCCCAGTCACCTGTCCAGGTCCAGGGATCCTCAGGTGGAGGCGGTGGATGCGTTAGCAGTTCCTTGGTGTTACCAACCTGCTTATATCTTTCCGCCTCTAGTTCTTCTTCCAAGAGTGATCTCCACGATCATCATGGAACAATCATTTGTGTTGCTGGTAGCTCCAGCATGGCCTCACAGGTTTTGGTATGTGGATTTTGTTCGGTTGTCCAGTTGCCAACCTTGGCCACTTCCTTTAAGACCAGATCTTCTGTCTCAAGGTCCATTTTTCCATCAGAATCTCAAATCATCAAATTTGAAGGTATGGAAATTGAATGACTAGTAGTGATGTCGCGAATAGTTCCCTGCGAACATAGCATGTTTGCGTTCGCCGCGGTGGGCGAACATATGCGATGTTCGGCCCGCCCCCTATTCGTCATCATTGAGTAAAACTTTGACCCTGTACCTCACAGTCAGCAGACACATTCCAGCCAATCAGCAGCAGACCCTCCCTCCCAGACCCTCCTACCTCCTGGACAGCATCCATTTTAGATTAATTTGGAAGCTGCATTCTTAGTGAGAGGAGGGAGAGTGTAGCTGCTGCTGATTTAATAGGGAAATCGATAGCTAGGCTAGTGTATTCAGTGTCCACTACAGTCCTGAAGGACTCATCTGCTCTCTGCTGTAAGGACAGCACCCCAAAAAGCCCTTTTTAGGGCTAGAACATCAGTCTGCTTTTTTTTTTTTCCTGTGTAATCTAATTGCAGTTGCCTGCCTGCCAGCGTGTGTGTCAGGCTTACAGCGTATACTGTGCCCACTTGCCCAGTGCCACAACTCATATCTGGTGTAACAGTTAGACATGTGCGGTTCGTTTCGGATTAATTCGGAAATTCGGTAAATTCGGTAAATTCGGAGATTCGGATCGATTCGGATTTCCGAATTAAAATACTTCCGAATCTACCGAATGAATCCGAAATAGCTGCCGTATCTCCGAATAAATCCGAATTAGCTCGTTAAAATTCGGCATTTCCCCATAGGAAACAATGGGAGTTTTGGCTGAAAAAAAACTAACACCGCAGCCCCATTGTTTCCTATGGGGAAACACTAAGTCTGCACCTAACACCCTAACATGTACCCCGAGTCTCTAAACACCCCTAATCTAACACTTATTAACCCCTAATCTGCCGCCCCCGCTATCGCTGACACCTGCATTATTTTATTAACCCCTAATCTGCCGACCGAATATCGCCGCCACCTACATTATAACTATTAACCCCTAATCTGCTGTCCCTAACACCGCCGACCCCTACATTATAGTTATTAACCCCTAATCTGCCCCCCCCAACGTCGCCGCAATCTAACTACAAGTATTAACCCCTAATCTGCCGACCCGATATTGCCGCCACCTACATTATAACTATTAACCCCTAATCTGCTGTCCCTAACACCGCCGACCCCTACATTATAGTTATTAACCCCTAATCTGCCCCCCCAACGTCGCCGCAATCTAACTACAAGTATTAACCCCTAATCTGCCGACCCGATATCGCCGCCGCCTACATTATAGCTATTAACCCCTAATCTGCTGTCCCTAACACCGCCGACCCCTACATTATAGTTATTAACCCCTAATCTGCCCCCCCCAACGTCGCCACAATCTAACTACAAGTATTAACCCCTAATCTGCCGACCGCAAATCGCTGCCACTATAATAAATGTATTAACCCCTAAACCGCCGCACTCCCGCCTCGCAAACACTATAATACATTTTATTAACCCCTAATCTGCCCTCCCTAACATCGCCGCCACCTACCTACAATTATTAACCCCTAATCTCCCGCCCCCAACGTCGCCGCTACTATAATAAGGTTATTAACCCCTAAACCTAAGTCTAACCCTAACACTAACACCCCCTAACTTAAATATAATTTAAATAAAACGAAATAAATTTACTATAGTTAAATAAATGAATCCTATTTAAAACTAAAGACTTACCTGTAAAATAAACCCTAAGATAGCTGCAATATAACTAATAGTTACATTGTAGCTATTTTAGGATTTATTTTTATTTTACAGGCAACTTTGTATTTATTTTAACTAGGTACAATAGTTATTAAATAGTTAATAACTATTTAATAACTACCTAGCTAAAATAAATACAAATTTACCTGTAAAATAAATCCTAACCTAAGTTACAATTACACCTAACACTACACTATCATTTAATTAATTAAATAAATGACTCATATTTAAAACTAAATACTTACCTGTAAAATAAACCCTAATATAGCTGCAATATAACTAATAGTTACATTGTAGCTATTTTAGCATTTATATTTATTTTACAGGCAACTTTGTATTTATTTTAACTAGGTACAATAGCTATTAAATAGTTATTGACTAATTAATAGCTACCTAGTTAAAATAATTACAAAATTACCTGTAAAATAAATCCTAACCTAAGTTACAATAAAACCTAACACTACACTATCATTAAATAAATTAACTACAAGTACCTACAATTATCTACAATTAAATAAACTAAAGTACAAAACCCCCCCACTAAATTACAAAAAATAAAAAACCACTAAATTACAAAAAATAAAAAAATATTACAAGAATTTTAAACTAATTACACCTAATCTAAGCCCCCTAATAAAATAACAAAGCCCCCCAAAATAAAAAAAAATGCCCTACCCTATACTAAATTACAAAAGTTAACAGCTCTATTACCTTACCAGCCCTGAACAGGGCCCTTTGCGGGGCATGCCCCAAAGAAAACAGCTCTTTTGCCTGTAAAAAAAAAACACAATCCCCCCCCCCCACATTACAACCCACCACCCACATACCCCTACTCTAACCCAAACCCCCCTTAAATAAACCTAACACTACCCCCCTGAAGATCTCCCTACCTTGAGTCGTGTTCACCCAGCCGGGCCGAAGTCTTCATCCGATGGGGCAGAAGAGGACATCCAGACCGGCAGAAGTCTTCATCCAAGCGGGGCAAGAAGAGGTCTTCCATCCATCATACAAGTACCAAAATACAAACAAACACTAAATTACCAAAAATAATAAAATATTACAATAATTTTAAACTAATTACACCTAATCTAAGCCCCCTACTAGCTATTAATATAGCTTCAATATAACTAATAGTTACATTGTAGCTATTTTAGGATTTATATGTATTTTACAGGCAACTTTGTATTTATTTTAACTAGGTACAATAGTTATTAAATAGTTAATAACTATTTAATAACTACCTAGCTAAAATAAATACAAATTTACCTGTAAAATAAATCATAACCTAAGTTACAATTACACCTAACACTACACTATCATTAAATTAACTAAATAAATGAATCCTATATAAAACTAAAGACTTACCTGTAAAATAAACCCTAATATAGCTGCAATATAACTAATAGTTACATTGTAGCTATTTTAGCATTTATATTTATTGTACAGGCAACTTTGTATTCATTTTAACTAGGTTCAATAGCTATTAAATAGATATTGACTATTTAATAGCTACCTAGTTAAAATAATTACAAAATTACCTGTAAAATAAATCCTAACCTAAGTTACAATTAAACCTAACACTACACTATCATTAAATAAATTAACTACAAGTACCTACAATTAAATACAATTAAAAAAACTAAACTAAAGTACAACCCCCCCCCCACTAAATTACAAAAAATAAAAAAATATTACAAGAATTTTAAACTAATTACACCTAATCTAAGCCCCCTAATAAAATAACAAAGCCCCCCAAAATAAAAAAAATGCCCTAACCTATACTAAATTACAAAAGTTAACAGCTCTATTACCTTACCAGCCCTGAACAGGGCCCTTTGCGGGGCATGCCCCAAAGAAAACAGCTCTTTTGCCTGTAAAAAAAAAACACAATCCCCCCCCCCACATTACAACCCACCACCCACATACCCCTACTCTAACCCAAACCCCCCTTAAATAAACCTAACACTACCCCCCTGAAGATCTCCCTACCTTGAGTCGTGTTCACCCAGCCGGGCCGAAGTCTTCATCCGATGGGGCAGAAGAGGACATCCAGACCGGCAGAAGTCTTCATCCAAGCGGGGCAAGAAGAGGTCTTCCATCCATCAGAAAAGTACAAAAAAACAAACAAACACTAAATTAGCAAAAATAATAAAATATTACAATAATTTTAAACTAATTACACCTAATCTAAGCCCCCTACTAGCTATTAATATAGCTACAATATAACTAATAGTTACATTGTAGCTATTTTAGGATTTATATTTATTTTACAGGCAACTTTGTATTTATTTTAACTAGGTACAATAGCTATTAAATAGTTAATAACTATTTAATAACTACCTAGCTAAAATAAATACAAATTTACCTGTAAAATAAACCCTAACCTAAGTTACAATTACACCTAACACTACACTGTCATTAAATTAACTAAATAAATTAATCCTATATAAAACTAAATACTTACCTGTAAAATAAACCCTAATATAGCTACAATATAACTAATAGTTACATTGTAGCTATTTTAGCATTTATATTTATTTTACAGGCAACTTTGTATTTATTTTAACTAGGTACAATAGCTATTAAATAGATATTTACTGTTTAATAGCTACCTAGTTAAAATAATTACAAAATTACCTGTAAAATAAATCCTAACCTAAGTTACTATTAAACCTAACACTACACTATCATTAAATAAATTAACTACAAGTACCTACAATTAAATACAATGAAATAAACTAAACTAAAGTACAAAAAAAACAAACACTAAATTACAAAAAATAAAAAAAATTACAAGAATTTTAAACTAATTACACCTAATCTAAGCCCCCTAATAAAATAACAAAGCCCCCCAAAATAAAAAAATGCCCTACCCTATACTAAATTACAAAAGTAATCAGCTCTATTACCTTACCAGCCCTGAACAGGGCCTTTTGCGGGGCATGCCCCAAAGAAAACAGCTCTTTTGCCTGTAAAAAAAAACACAATACCCCCCCCCACATTACAACCCACCACCCACATACCCCTACTCTAACCCAAACCCCCCTTAAATAAACCTAACACTACCCCCCTGAAGATCTCTCTACCGTGTCTTCACCCAGCGGGCCGAAGTCTTCATCCGATCGGGCAGAAGAGGACATCCAGACCGGCAGAAGTCTTCATCCAAGCGGGGCAAGAAGAGGTCTTCTATCCATCAGAAGTCTTGATCCAGGCGGCATCTTCTCTGTTCATCCATCCGGAGCGGAGCGGCAGCATCCTGAAGAGATCCCACGCAGAGCATCCTCTTCTTTCTTGATCCGACGACTAGGTGACTGTACCTTTAAGTGACGTCATCCAAGATGGCGTCCCTTGAATTCCGATTGGCTGATAGGTAAGTATTTAGTATTTTACAGGTAAGTATTTAGTTTTAAATAGGATTCATTTATTTAACTATAGTAAACTTATTTCGTTTTATTTAAATTATATTTAAGTTAGGGGGTGTTAGTGTTAGGGTTAGACTAGGTTAGTGTTAGGGGTTAATAACCTTATTATAGTAGCGGCAACGTTGGGGGCGGGAGATTAGGGGTTAATAATTGTAGGTAGGTGGCGGCGATGTTAGGGAGGGCAGATTAGGGGTTAATAAAATGTATTATAGTGTTTGCGAGGCGAGAGTGCGGCGGTTTAGGGGTTAATACATTTATTATAGTGGCGGCGATTTGCGGTCGGCAGATTAGGGGTTAATACTTGTAGTTAGATTGTGGCGACGTTGGGGGGAGGCAGATTAGGGGTTAATAACTATAATGTAGGGGTTGGCGGTGTTAGGGACACCAGATTAGGGGTTAATAGCTATAATGTAGGCGGCGGCGATATCGGGTCGGCAGATTAGGGGTTAATACTTGTAGTTAGATTGCGGCGATGTTGGGGGGGCAGATTAGGGGTTAATAACTATAATGTAGGGGTCGGCGGTGTTAGGGACACCAGATTAGGGGTTAATAGCTATAATGTAGGCGGCGGCGATATCGGGTCGGCAGATTAGGGGTTAATACTTGTAGTTAGATTGCGGCGACGTTGGGGGGGCAGATTAGGGGTTAATAACTATAATGTAGGGGTCGGCGGTGTTAGGGACAGCAGATTAGGGGTTAATAGCTATAATGTAGGCGGCGGCGATATCGGGTCGGCAGATTAGGGGTTAATACTTGTAGTTAGATTGCGGCGACGTTGGGGGAGGCAGATTAGGGGTTAATAACTATAATGTAGGGGTCGGCGGTGTTAGGGACAGCAGATTAGGGGTTAATAGCTATAATGTAGGCGGCGGCGATATCGGGTCGGCAGATTAGGGGTTAATACTTGTAGTTAGATTGCGGCGACGTTGGGGGAGGCAGATTAGGGGTTAATAACTATAATGTAGGGGTCGGCGGTGTTAGGGACAGCAGATTAGGGGTTAATAGTTATAATGTAGGTGGCGGCGATATCGGGTCGGCAGATTAGGGGTTAATACTTGTAGTTAGATTGCGGCGACGTTGGGGGGGCAGATTAGGGGTTAATAACTATAATGTAGGGGTCGGCGGTGTTAGGGACAGCAGATTAGGGGTTAATAGCTATAATGTAGGTTGCGGCGATATCCGATCGGCAGATTAGGGGTTAAATAATGTTATTATAGGGTTTGCGATGTGGGGGGGCCTCGGTTTAGTGGTTCATAGGTAGTTTATGGGTGTTAGTGACTTAGTGTACTAAATGGGTGTTAGTGTACTAAAAACATACCGAATTTCGGAACGGAATAGAACCGAATTCAGCCGAATCCGAATAAATCCGAAACGAATTTATTCGGATCCGAATAAATCCGAAACGAATTTATTCAAATTTTGCCGAATCCGATTCGATCCGAAACGAAATTCTAAAAGTCCGAATCGATCCGAACCGAAAACGAACCGAATTTTTTAGCTGTGCACATGTCTAGTAACAGTAGTGTACATTAAAAAAAAAAAATACTTTTTTGACTGTGAAATAATAGCAGTCAGTTTCCTTCACACATGTGCGTTTCAGTGCCTGCCAGTGCACAGTGTCACCCCAGTGCAACTCATACCTGGTGTAACAGTAGTGTACATTTAAAAAAAAAACAACACTTTTTTGACTGTGAAATAATAGCAGTCAGTTTCCTTCACACGTGTGCGTTTCAGTGCCTGACAGGGCACAGTGTCACCCCAGTGCAACTCATATCTGGTGTAACAGTAGTGTACATTTAAAAAACAACACTTTTTTGACTGTGAAATAATAGCAGTCAGTTTCCTTTACACATGTGCGTTTCAGTGCCTGTCAGGGCACAGTGTCACCCCAGTGCAACTCATATCTGGTGTAACAGTAGTGTATATTTAAAAAAAAACAACACTTTTTTGACTGTGAAATAATAGCAGTCAGTTTCCTTCACACGTGTGCGTTTCAGTGCCTGCCAGGGCACAGTGTCACCCCAGTGCAACTCATATCTGGTGTAACAGTAGTGTGCATTTAAAAAAAAATACAATTTTGACTGTAATAGATTGAATAGCAGTTAGTGTGTTTCAGTGCCTGCCAGGGCACAGTGTCACCCCAGTGCAACTCATATCTGGTGTAACAGTAGTGTATATTTAAAAAAAACAACACTTTTTTGACTGTGAAATAATAGCAGTCAGTTTCCTTCACACGTGTGCGTTTCAGTGCCTGCAAGGGCACAGTGTCACCCCAGTGCAACTCATATCTGGTGAAACAGTAGTGTACATTTAAAAAAAAAAAACACTTTTTTGACTGTGAAATAATAGCAGTCAGTTTCCTTCACACGTGTGCTTTCAGTGCCTGCCAGGGCACAGTGTCACCCCAGTGCAACTCATATCTGGTGTAACAGTAGTGTACATTTTAAAAAAAACAACACTTTTTTGACTGTAATAGATTGAATAGCAGTTAGTTGTCTGCAAGCGAGTGTGTCAGGCCTACAGCGTCTACTCTGCCAACTTCTGCCAGGGCACAGTGCCACTCATATCTGTTGTCACAGTAGCTTGCATGCATAGTACCACTAATAAAAAAAAAAAATGACAGGCAGAGGCAGGCCACCCCGCAGGGGCCGTTGTGGTCGTGGTGCTGAGATTCCCTTTGGCCCTAGAATAATGCCTAGTGTTCAGAGGCCATGTACCCTGAACTCGAAAAGTTCTGAGGACATAGTTGACTGGCTAACACAGGACACCCAATCTTCTACAGCTTCCGCTCGGAACCTTGACGCACCATCCTCCTCCAGCTTAGCTTCGGGCACCTCTCAAGTTACCACTCGCCCGCCTGCCGCCACCACCAACACTAGCACCACAGCCGATTCACTTGATCTGTCAGAGGAGTTATTTACACATCAGTTGGAAGAAATGAGTGATAGTGATGCGCAACCATTATTGACAGAGGATGTAGATAACAGGGATATGTCTCAGTCAGGCAGTATTACACACATGGACGTACGGTGTGATGATGATGATGATGTTGTACCTGCTGCTGCTTCCTTTGCTGAGTTGTCAGATACAAGTGAAGTGGTTGATGATGACGATGCATCCGTGGATGTCACGTGGGTGCCCGCTAGAAGAGAAGCAGAACAGGGGGAAAGTTCAGATGGGGAGACAGAGAGGAGGAAGAGATGAGTTGGAAGCAGGGGGAGGTCATCGCAAGGAGCTAGTGTCACCCCAGTGCAACTCATATCTGGTGTAACAGTAGTGTACATTTAAAAAAAACAACACTTTTTTGACTGTGAAATAATAGCAGTCAGTTTCCTTCACACGTGTGCGTTTCAGTGCCTGCCAGGGCACAGTGTCACCCCAGTGCAACTCATATCTGGTGTAACAGTAGTGTGCATTTAAAAAAAAATACAATTTTGACTGTAATAGATTGAATAGCAGTTAGTTGTCTGCAAGCGTGTGTGTCAGGCCTACAGCGTCTACTCTGCCAACTTCTGCCAGTGCACAGTGCCACTCATATCTGTTGTCACAGTAGCTTGCATGCATAGTACCACTAATAAAAAAAAAAAATGACAGGCAGAGGCAGGCCACCCCGCAGGGGCCGTCGTGGTCGTGGTGCTGAGATTCCCTTTGGCCCTAGAATAATGCCTAGTGTTCAGAGGCCATGTACCCTGAACTCGAACAGTTCTGAGGACATAGTTGACTGGCTAACACAGGACACCCAATCTTCTACAGCTTCCGCTCGGAACCTTGACGCACCATCCTCCTCCAGCTTAAATTCGGGCACCTCTCAAGTTACCACTCGCCCGCCTGCCGCCACCACCAATACTAGCACCACAGCCGCTTCACTTGATCTGTCAGAGGAGTTATTTACACATCAGTTGGAAGAAACGAGTGATAGTGATGCGCAACCATTATTGACAGAGGATGTAGATAACAGGGATATGTCTCAGTCAGGCAGTATTACACACATGGACGTACGGTGTGATGATGATGATGTTGTACCTGCTGCTGCTTCCTTTGCTGAGTTGTCAGATACAAGTGAAGTGGTTGATGATGACGATGCATCCGTGGATGTCACGTGGGTGCCCGCTAGAAGAGAAGAAGAAAAGGGGGAAAGTTCAGATGGGGAGACAGAGAGGAGGAAGAGACGAGTTGGAAGCAGGGGGAGGTCATCGCAAGGAGCTAGTGGCACAGTCAGACAGCATGCATCGGCACCCGGGTCAGCCAGACAGCACGCCAATCAACGCATGCTGTTGCCACCACCAGAATGCCGTCATTGCAGAGCTCAGCACTGTGGCATTTTTTTTGTGTGTCTGCCTCTGACAACAGCGATGCCATTTGCAACCTGTGCCAAAAGAAACTGAGTCGTGGGAAGTCCAACACCCACCTAGGTACAACTGCTTTGCGAAGGCACATGATCACACATCACAAACGCCTATGGGATCAACACATGAGTACAAGCAGCACACAAACTCAAAGCCGCCATCCTCCTCCTGGTCCAGCATCTTCAGCCACGTCAACCACTGCTGTCCTCCTTGCCCCCTCTCAACCATCCGCCACTTCGTCTCTCTCCTTGAGCAGTTCCTGCTCATCTGCCCACAGTCCGGTGTCTGTCAAGGACATGTTTGAGCGTAAGAAGCCAATGTCACAAAGTCACCCCCTTGCCTGGCATCTTTCAGCTGGCTTGTTTGAACTCTTAGCCCGCCAGCTTTTACCATACAAGCTGGTGGAATCTGAGGCATTCCAAAAATTTGTAGCTATTGGGACACTGCAGTGGAAGGTACCCGGCCGAAATTTCTTTGCACAAAAGGCAATCCCCAACCTGTACTTGATTGTGCAAAAGGAAGTAATGGCATGTCTGGCACACAGTGTTGGGGCAAGGGTCCATCTGACCACTGATACCTGGTCTGCAAAGCATGGTCAGGGCAGGTATATCACCTACACTGTGCATTGGGTAAACCTGCTGACAAGCATGGAGTGCGTGGCTCTGCAGAGGAGTTGGTGACATCGCCACAACTTGCAGGCAGGCTTGCTGTCACCTCCTCTACTCCTCCTACTCCATCCTCTTCCATAACCTCCTCGGCTGAGTCCTCTTCTGCTGCTGCGTCTTGCTCCACATCAACGGCACCCCCCCAGCTCCCCAGGAACTATTCCACATCCCGGATATGGCAGTGTCACGCCGTCTTGGGGTTGACTTGCCTGAAAGCAGAGAGTCACACCAGACCAGCACTCCTGTCCACCCTGAACGCACAGGTGAATCAGTGGCTGACTCCGCACCAACTGGAGATCGGCAAAGTGGTTTGTGACAACGGAAGAAATTTGTTGTCGGCATTGAATTTGGGCAAGTTGACACATGTGCCGTGCATGGCACATGTGTGTAATCTGATCGTACAATGCTTTGTGCATAAGTACCCAGGCTTACAGGACGTCCTGAAGCAGGCCAGGAAGGTGTGTGGCCATTTCAGGCATTCCTACACGGCCATGGCGCACTTTTCAGATATCCAGCAGCGAAACAACATGCCAGTGAGGTGCTTGGTTTGCGACAGCCCGACACATTGAAATTCAACACTCCTAATGTTCGACCGCCTGATCCAACAAGAAAAAGCCGTTAACAATTATTTGTATGACCGGGGTGCTAGGACAGCCTCTGCGGAGCTGGGAATTTTTTGCCACTTTACTGGATGCTCATGCGCAATGCCTGTAGGCTCATACGTCCTTTTGAGGAGGTGACAAACCTAGTCAGTCACACCGAAGGCACCATCAGTGACATCATACCATTTGTTTTCTTCCTGGAGCGTGCCCTGCAAAGAGTGCTGGATCAGGCCGTAGATGAGCATGAGGAGGAAGAGGAAGAGTTGTGGTCACCATCACCATCAGAAACAGCCTTATCAGCATCACTTGCTGGACCTGCGGCAACGCTGAAAGAGGATTGTGAGGAAGAGGAGTCAGAGGAGGAATGTGGCTTTAAGGAGGAGGAGGAGGAAGACCAACCACAACAGGCATCACAGGGTTCTTGTTGTCACCTATCTGGTACCCGTGGTGTTGTACGTGGATGGGGGGAAGAACATACCTTCAGTGAGATCACTGAGGATGAGGAACGGGACATGAGTAGCTCGGCATCCAACCTTGTGCAAATGGGGTCTTTCATGCTGTCGTGCCTGTTGAGGGACCCTCATATAAAAAGGCTGAAGGAGAACGACCTGTACTGGGTGTCCACGCTACTAGACCCCCGGTATAAGCATAAAGTGCCTGAAATGTTACCGAATTACCGCAAGTCGGAAAGAATGCAGCAGTTCCAAAATAAATTAAAAAGTATGCTTTACACAGCGTATAAGGTTGATGTCACAGCACAACGGGAATCGAACAGGGGAAGAGGTGAAAGTAATCCTCCTCCTCCCACGACGACGCCGGCAAGGACAGGACGCTTTACAGATGTGTTGTTGATGGAGGACATGCAGAGCTTTTTAAGTCCTACGCATCGCCACAGCCCTTCGGGGTCCACCCTCAGAGAATGACTCGATCGACAGGTAGCAGACTACCTCGCCTTAACTGCAGATATCGACACTCTGAGGAGCGATGAACCCCTTGACTACTGGGTGTGCAGGCTTGACCTGTGGCCTGAGCTATCCCAATTTGCAATAGAACTTCTGGCCTGCCCCGCTTCAAGTGTCCTGTCAGAAAGGACCTTCAGTGCAGCAGGAGGTATTGTC
The DNA here is from genome assembly GCF_027579735.1 of Bombina bombina. Lineage (NCBI taxonomy): Eukaryota > Metazoa > Chordata > Amphibia > Anura > Bombinatoridae > Bombina > Bombina bombina. Next base: position 369,098,098 of record NC_069499.1, on the reverse strand, counting down.
ACTGAGAAGAGAAGTTGCCTAGGTGAAAAAAGTCTAGATTACCTCACCTTTATTAAGATGAATGAGGGATGGATCCCGAAGGGACTGACAGTGGGCAATACATTCGACTAAAAAAGGCCTGATGAGATGAGCTGCCTTGGGCTATAAATGGTCCACACGCTGCTGTATTTTATCTCTGAATGCCGGATGACTTATCCGCCACCAACTAGGGTTCAAGCCGCAATGTTTTAGGGCACTTTCTGCCTGGGAAACAAACATCAATTTTTCTGGCAGCTGCTACAGCAGCGGCTGCAACAATACCTAATTTTTCAGGCATGTGTACATGCCTAAGTTTTCTGGCCTCTGGTGCTGCACTGTGGCTTCAAAATACCAAATAAAAAAAAAGGCACATAACAGGGATTAAACTAATAGGAATAGTACTACTTAACACACCATATAATAACGCAGAGAGAGGCAATGCAGAGAGAGGAGTCTGAAGAAGAGGAGTCAGAGGAGGAAGGTGGCTTTGAGGAGGTGGAAGACCAAACACAGCAGGCGTCCCAGGGGGCTTGTTGTCACCTTTCGGGGACCCTTGGTGTTGTATGTGGCTGGGTGGAGGAAGAGACCTTCAATGACATCAGTGAGGACAAGGAACGGGACATGGCTAGCTTGGTATCCAACCTTGTGCAAATGGGGAGTTTGCAGTTGTGCAAATGGAGTGTTTGCGGTTGTTTGCTGTGCGTTAAACGGGCAGTTTGGTCTGTCACTGTGAAGCGGGCGTAACCCTTACACTACCTGATCGATACAACATCATACCTGATGTTTTAAAACACGTTATTATAAACAATTTAGGAATGTTAGGTGATGTATGCCCTTTATGGATTAAAACCAGACTCTGCATCAACTATGTAATTTTCCATGGGAGTTTTGCCATGGATCCCCCTCCGGCATGCCACAGTCCAGGTGTTAGTCCCCTTGAAACAACTTTTCCATCACTATTGTGGCCAGAAAGAGTCCCTGTGGGTTTTAAAATTCGCCTGCCTATTGAAGTCTATGGCGATTCGCCCGGTTCGCCGTTCGCGAACATTTGAGGAAGTTCGTGTTCGCCATTCGCAAACGGAAAATTTTATGTTCGCGACATCTCTAATGCCTAGTGCTTAGTCATAGATGTTTCTCTGACTCAGTGACTAATACTTTTTTACAGGCTCGTAAATCTGTTTCTAGGAAGATTTATTATCGAGTTTGGAAGATTTATATTTCATGGTGTTCTTATCATAAAATCTTTTGGCATTCTTTTAGAATTCCTAGAATTTGACTGTTTCTTCAGGATGTTTTGGATAAAGGTTTGTCTGCAAGTTCCTTGAAGGGACAAATCTCTGCTCTTTCTGTTTTATTTCACAGAAAGATTGCTAAGCTTCCTGATATTCACTGTTTTGTACAGGCTTTGGTCCGTATCAAGCCTGTCATTAAATCAATCTCTCCTCCTTGGAGTCTTAATTTGGTTTTGAAGGCTTTACAGGCTCCTCCGTTTGAGCCCATACATTCTTTAGACATTAAACTACTTTCTTGGAAAGTGTTGTTCCTTTTGGCCAGCTCTTCTGCTAGAAGAGTTTCTGAATTATCTGCTCTTTCTTGTGATTCTCCTTTTCTGATTTTCCATCAGGATAAGGCAGTTTGTGGACGTCATTTAAATTTCTACCTAAGGTTGTGAATTCTAACAACATTAATATAGAAATTGTTGTTCCTTCTTTGTCTCCTAATCCTAAGAATTCTTTGAAGAGATCCTTACATTCTTTGGATGTTGTAAGAGCTTTGAAATATTATGTTGAAGCTACTAAAGATTTCAGGAAGACTTCTAGTCTATTTGTTATCTTTTCTGGTTCTAGGAAAGATCAGAAGGCTATTGCCATTTTCTTGGCATCTTGGTTAAAGCTTTTGATTCATCAGGCTTCTTTGGAGTCGGGTCAGGCACCGCCTCAGAGCATTACAGCCCATTCTACTAGATCAGTCTCCACTTTGTGGGCTTTTAAGAATGAAGCTTCTGTTGATCAGATTTGCAAAGCAGCAACTTGGCCTTCTTTGCATACATTTACTAAATTCTACCGTTTTTATGTATTTGCTTCTTTGGAAGCAGTTTTTGGTAGAAAAGTTTTTCAGGCAGCTTTTTCAGTTTGATTCCTCTGCTTATGTTTAAGTTTTTATTTTTTTTATTTATGAGAATATTAATTTATTTTTTTCAGCGGAAAATGGCTGTTATTATTTTTATCCCTCCCTCTCTAGTGACTCTTCTGTGGAGTTCCACATCTTGGGTATTACTATCCCATACGTGACTAGCTCATAGACTCTTGGCAATTACATGAAAGAAAACATAATTTATGTAAGAACTTACCTGATAAATTAATTTATTTCATATTGGCAAGAGTCCATGAGACCCACCCTTTTTATGGTGGTTATGATTTTTTGTATAAAGCACAATTATTTCCAAATTCCTTTTATATGCTTTTTACTCCACTACTACTGCTATTCAATAAACTGAGTTGTTGGTGTGGTGAGGGGTGTATTTATAGGCATTTTGAGGTTTGGGAAACTTTGCCCCTCCTGGTAGGATTGTATATCCCATATGTCACTAGCTCATGGACTCTTGCCAATATGAAAGAAATTAATTTATCAGGTAAGTTCTTACATAAATTATGTTTTACTTATGTTGTAACTTTATTTGGAAAAACCCTTGCTTCTGTTAGCCTAGCCACTCATAAATTGTATTAGCCTAGATATGAAGATCAGGGATGTACTGTCTCCTGTGTATTGTTTCTCTCCTTACTTCAGTGTATCTGTCAAACAAACTGTAACCTGTCGTGGTCAGAAGAGTTATTTCAGTCTAGGGTGTATATCACCAACAGATGTCGCTGTGAACAGGCTATTGTAAACAGTGGATCCCTGCTTTTTCAGAATTAGCTGCACCTCTGCAGGCACTTACATGTAAGGGAATAACACAGCTCCTCCCTTGGTAAAAGGAATGTGAAGACTAAAGAAAAAAAAGTGTCTGCTGCTATACTAACTGCTTTTTGTCAGAATTTAGTACTGTGACTTCCCTTAAATGTAAAAGTATCGCACTCAGTACAAACACTCCTCATGTGCAATTCCACAGAAATATCTAATGCCAGACTTACTAAATACAAGTGCATAGTGACTAGGAGTGAGAATATAACTATATCTCACTGTCCACCTTTAAATCCAGGTTTACTGTTGCCCATTTTACAAGGGGAGGGTGAGTACCATGACTGTGAAGAAGTGACAGACGCAATAGAAACAGTCTGCCCAGATTTACAAGGAATCCCTTTAGAAAACCTTGACTTGGAATTATTTGTAGATAGTTCTTGTTATTGTACAGACAAAGGGACAAGGGTAGCAGGCTACACAGGGTTTCTGACACTGAGGTGATAGAAATGGGACATGTGGGTACTTAAGGTTTAAACCATCTATTCCGTCCTTCTTACTGTCTAATACCTTATCTATTAAATAAGACACAACACCACTTGTTTGGGAGAAAGAACCGGTCACGGTTCACGTTTATTAAATAAACGCTTTAACTTGTGCCTAAGCGTCATTCAAATTACCCTTAGGCACTTGATCAACCTATCAACGAAACTTGGCAACAAGTTCGTGATCCTAAACGTTGGCGGCATCTCACCCTAACCACTCAGAGTGATCTGTGATGTTCAGAGGTCTTCGGTCCCATTGCGAGGGAGAGGACCCCCAGGCCGGCGCCTGGCAGGCATAACCCCTCCCTTTTCTAGGACCGTCACTCTTCTCTCCTTGTGCCCGCTCCCCAGGGCATTGACCACCCGCCTGCTGAGGCATGTCCAACCAGCCTGGTAAGGCACCCCCTGCCAGCTGAATCGTGCAACTCAACCGCAGGGGTGGATGGCTACATTAAAGGCTCTGTCTTACTGCGGGCTAACTCAATTAAACCCACCCCTGCCGAGCCAACTCGCCCTACACAGCCGCATCGTAGCCGCCAATCTCCTCATCCAGGGACTGGTGGGCGGGGAAACCTCCTTAAAGTCTGGAAACCGAAAGAGGCTGATCTCACTGTTGCAGGACCCTATAAAAGGTAAGAAACAGACACCTCCTCTCCACTTTGCAACATTGTAACAACACCATTTAGCATTACTCCAGACTTCAAGTTGGTAAACCCTTAATTTTGTTACAGGCCCACTAGAGGGCCCTCCACTACCATAAGGTTTAAACCATCTATTCCGTCCTTCTTACTGTCTAATACCTTATCTAGTAAATAAGACACAACACCACTTGTTTGGGAGAAAGAACCGGTCACGGTTCACGTTTATTAAATAAACGCTTTAACTTGTGCCTAAGCGTCATTCAAATTACCCTTAGGCACTTGATCAACCTATCAACTAAACTTGGCAACAAGTTTGTGATCCTAAACGTTGGCAGCATCTCACCCTAACCTAGCCCCTACTAGCAGATGGTCAAGGCCCCTTTCGATACCTGCAGCGTGACACCCGGCTGTCACGCCCCATGGCACTCAGAGAGAGCTGTGATGTTCAGAGGTCTTCGGTCCCATTGCGAGGGAGAGGACCCCCAGGCCGGCGCCTGGCAGGCATAACCCCTCCCTTTTCCAGGACCGTCACTCTTCTCTCCTTTTGCCCGCTCCCCAGGGCATTGACCACCCGCCACAAGAGCCAGGCGAACTCTTGCCGCCAAACAAAACCAACAGGAACCCAGTAATTAACCATAATTTAACTAACATAACAATAACAATATAACGATTTAACAGATTGCAACACCAACCATTTCAGCACTTATATTAACGAATAATCCCCAACAATGCTCCCCTGACGTCCCTTAGGAACATATCCAACCCTACATCCATAAGGTGTACTCCATATTGCCTAAATAGTTCCCTTTTGTCGGCCGTTATCATTTCGTGCCTAACCATGAAATCCCCAATGCCCGTGACCGCTCTTCCCATCTCCCTGTTCACCTTCTTGCGCACATTATAGGCAGCCCTCTGTGTGACAATGTGCCGCCATTGCAGTGACGGTCCTAGAAAAGGGAGGGGTTATGCCTGCCAGGCGCCGGCCTGGGGGGTCCTCTCCCTCGCAATGGGACCGAAGACCTCTGAACATCACAGATCACTCTGAGTGGTTAGGGTGAGATGCCGCCAACGTTTAGGATCACGAACTTGTTGCCAAGTTTCGTTGATAGGTTGATCAAGTGCCTAAGGGTAATTTGAATGACGCTTAGGCACAAGTTAAAGCGTTTATTTAATAAACGTGAACCGTGACCGGTTCTTTCTCCCAAACAAGTGGTGTTGTGTCTTATTTACTAGATAAGGTATTAGACAGTAAGAAGGACGGAATAGATGGTTTAAACCTTAAGTACCCACATGTCCCATTTCTACCACCTCAGTGTCAGAAACCCTGTGTAGCCTGCTACCCTTGTCCCTTTGTCTGTACAATAACAAGAACTATCTACAAATAATTCCAAGTCAAGGTTTTCTAAAGGGATTCCTTGTAAATCTGGGCAGACTGTTTCTATTGCGTCTGTCACTTCTTCACAGTCATGGTACTCACCCTCCCCTTGTAAAATGGGCAACAGTAAACCTGGATTTAAAGGTGGACAGTGAGATATAGTTATATTCTCACTCCTAGTCACTATGCACTTGAATTTATGTATCAGGAGCAGTTGCCCTACCTCCGGCCTCATCTTAAGGTATTGCTCCACACAAAACACCGGGCAGCAATGCTCAAACTCCTGTCGTTCTAGGGGTAACCATGCCCCCACCCCCTCCTGGTCCGTCTTGGACCTGGGTACAAACAGCAGGAGCCCCCCGTCCGTCAAACGGACGTGCTCTAACTGTATTCCACCACGGCCCTTATCTTTGGCCGACGCCACAAGCTCCCCACCCTGAGCGCTCCTGCAAACGCCAATGCAAATGCCATTCTAAAAAGAAGCTGCTCGTAATCTGAGGTGCAAACCTTTGCCACGCCCTTTGCCAATGCCCTCAGCCTCTCCTGGGTAATGGGTTCCCTCCGATCTTTTTGACGGGGGGCCAACCTGCCCCACCCTTTCAGCACCTTCCTTACTAGGAATGTTCCAGAGTGGTCCTCAAAGCCAAGCACCTTGTTAAAGAAAGCCAACGCCGATAGCCTACCACTCGCGCCAGCCTTACTGACCCCTTCTGTCTGCAATAAAGCCAACCAATCTAACACCAGTACTCTAGAAGCCCTTTGTACCTGCACACCTCTGCGTTGACAGAACGCCTCCCAGCAGTCCCGGGGGCTTGTTTGGCGGTAAAATGTATATTGCACTGCAAGCATTGTAACACCAGATGCCGCAGGCAGCACACAACCACTGGCGATGACGCAGACAGCCTGTTAATGGCGTACACCACACTCCGTCCAGAACACCACCGCTTTATTAGCCAATATATCCCCCCAAATTTCCACAGCCACCACTATCGGGAATAATTCCAAAAGCGTCAGGTTTTTGGTGTATCCCGCAGCTATCCAGCCCCTCGGCCATGGAGCAGTGCTACATTCACCATACCGGTATGCTCCATACCCGAAACCCCCCGCTGCATCCGTGTACAAGTTTATTGCCTTGTTGGGTACTTTCCTACCCCTCCATAGGCACACCCCGTTAAAATTCACCAAGAATTTTTCCCATATCTCCAGGTCCTCCCTGACGTCTGCCGCAATGCTTGCCCATTTCGCCAGACCGGTAGGGCCTTTCAGAAGGACCTCCAATCTGCGGTTAAATGCTCTTCCCATCGGGATCACCCTACCCGCAAAATTCAGGAGGCCCAGCAGTGACTGCACCTCTTTTATTGCAACCTTGCTTGCCCCTTTCAGCCTTCGGACCGCATCCAACATCCGGATAACCTTGTCCATGGGCAGCCTGTATTCCGACTGCACTGTGTCTATTTCTATCTCCAGAAATGTGAGACAGGTGCAAGGCCCCTGCGTTTTGTCGTCCGCGAGCGGCACTCCAAAGCGTGACATCATGTGCTGCATGACTTTCATAAGCCGTTCACACTCCGTGGAACCGGCCCTCCCAACCAACAAGAAATCGCCCAAGTAGTGTGCCACTGCTCCCCCACTGGACGCCTTGTACACTACCCAATGCAGGAACGAGCTAAAACACTCGAAGAGGGAACAGGACAATGAGCAGCCCATCGGCAAACACCTGTCCACATAATATTCCCCTTCAAACTTCATGCCCATGAGTCTGAATGCCGAGGGGTGCAGCGGCAGTAGGCGGAAGGCCGACTCAATGTCTAGCTTCGCCAACAACGCCCCCGGCCCGCACGCCCTGACCACGTTCAGCGCACGATCAAATGATTGATAGTGCACAGAACTCAATACTGGGTCAATTGCATCGTTAACTGACTCCCCTTTCGGGAAAGAAAGGTGATGTATTAACCTGAACTTCCCTTCCTCTTTCTTGGGCACCACTCCCAATGGGGAGATCACCAGATCTTCCATCGGGCAGGTGGAGAATGGCCCTGACTCCCTGCACAGCGCCACCTCCTTTGCCAACTTTTCCCGAACTACGTGTGGGAATTTGTAGGCCGTTTTCAAATTTCTGTGCACTGAAGAACCCACCACCCGTCCTATGACCGGTATCCGGAAACCCCATTCCAACCCCGACCTCAGCAGCTCAGCTGCCTCTATGTCGGGGTAGTTCGCCAGCCATATCAACATGGCCTTCAACCTAAGCGGGGTTGGTGCCCTTGACTGTAACTCCCGACTTAGGCGTGAGTTTGGGCTGTCCCTGGTCCTTTCGTTTTCCACAATCGGCTCCTGGGTGAGGCCCTGCACAGAACTTGCAGATGTGACGAAAGGAGCAACTGCTCCCCCTATCACACTGCCTATCCTGGAATTTCCAGCATTCCCTCCCCTTCCTGTCCAGCCGCAGCCCTTGGCACTGCGGTGCTTGACGTGACGCCATGGGGGAGGGAGAACCACCCTAAACTCCCAGTTTGGACCACAAGTGCATATCCTGCGTCCCAAAATGCAGTAGAGGGTTCCCTACCATCTTTCTCCTGAAGGCCATGTCGTATTCACGCCATGCACCTTCCTTAAATCTCGTACGGATATCCTCTATGGTATCCTGGTACTTAAACTGGTTGTGCCCCTGCAATGGCCATCTGTTAACATAGCACGCAGCCAGCACACAGAAGCATTTAAGCCATTCCTCGTACGTCTCCGGCCTACGCACTTTCTTTCGGCCTGAGCCGTCCGCCGCTCTTTCTTTGGCCCTAAACGCGTCTAGAGAGAGCTCAAATACATTAACGTATCTTCCCTCCTGTATCTTTTTAACGACCTTCGCTTTCAAATGGCCGTAAAGCGAGTGGACCAAACAGGGGTACGTATCCCCTTGTGCCGCCACTTTACGTGGCACTGGTCCCACTTGTGTTATAGCGCCCCCTAAAGATTGCGACCCCTGCAGCTCAAGTGCCTGATCTCTAGCGCCTGCCTTGTCTTTAGCTTGCGCGGACGCCATCTTCTTTATCCACCTAAACATCCTGCGCTGACCCTTCCCCACTAATCCGAGATCCTCCCCGCTATCTGATCCTGACTCACTAGAAGATGACCCCGTGTCAGTGTGCATGATGTCTGGTGCATTGCACTCACCCTCGCCTTGTATCCCTGCTCCAGAATGGGTTGCTTGACTTGCAGCACTCTGGATTCCGCTGGGGCCTGCCACTGCCAGGGCGCTGATTGGGCTTGATGCCATCTCTGCTGTGCTCGCCTGAACCTGTTGAGACAAAACAACTTGGGGGATACTCTGGTCTGCGAGAGGGGCAACAGGTGAAACTCCCTCTCTCCCCTCCCCCGGCCTCCCTCCAACTGACATACCCAGCACATTAGCCACAGCATTCCTAATAATTGCCTCCTGTGCAGCCCCCTCCCGGGCGAAACCACTAAACCCAGGCTGGGGCCTCGCAGTATCCCTTGCACGTATCGCTGCCTCAACAGCTCTCCTGATCATATCTTCATCCACCCCACTATGTGTCTGACCACCTCTAGGGATCTGCCCCCTGTCATACTGCGTATCATTCGGCACATCACTCGGTCTCACAACTCCCCCAGCCCTAAACTGGGAAGTTCCCTCATATACATGCGTTATCCCCGCATGTCCCCAACCCCTATGTGGTTCATAACTCATTCCAGTCTCCAATCGACCATATGCCCCCATAGGCCCACTGGCCTCTGATACTGCATCTGCGCCTGCATACCTCAGGTTCATACCCCCCTCATGCAAGCTTGTCCCGATGTGACCCCTCTACCAGCGCTCCGTAACGTGTCTCCACTCTCTCTCACAACAACCGCGGGCCTTTGCCCTTCATTGCCTATATCTGTAGCCACCGCCTGTGCACTCGTGCTAGGCCGCTCTGAAGGCCTTTCACCTGAACACACTGATCTGCCTGACACACCTGATGGGCCCGCATGAGGGCCGCGATCTACTGCAATGCGCGCATGCGCACTATCAACAGGCATACCCACGTGGAGACCAACTGTGCCACTCATTCTCCTACTGGCACCCGGACCATCAGCCATACTCCTGCCCAGTAAGTGGCCTCCACTGCTCCCTGCCTGCCCCCCTGGTGACCCCGCTCGCGACCCGGAGTCCCCCCAAGTTACCTCCAGGCCTCCGGTCGAGCGAGCCGGCCCGTTCTCCTCCATGTCCTCCCTCAAAATGGCAGCCACGATCTCCCTCCTCCTCAGAACTCTCGGAGAAGGTGATCTCGCGGGAACCGCCACCCGAAGGGCCAGACTCTGCTGCGCACTATGCAATGTGGCTGCACTCTGGGCCTGGTCCCATACCACCACCGGCCCCCGCGCCAGCCACGCCAAGGCCCTGATCCCCCTGAGGAGAGCCCCCAGTGAAAGACTGGGCCAAGGCCAAGACTGCCACCAAGGCCGCCGGCGGCAAGGCCGCAATCTGCCCTGCTAGGCTGGCCCCTGCATCCACTGGGGCCACCGGATTTGACCCCCTCTCAGTTCCCACCATAGAACCCCTCAAAGTTGTGATAACCCTGCTGGGCTGCGGCCCAGGGCTGGAGGCTACCTCCTTAACCCCACTAGTCTGGGCCTTCCCCTTAGGGCCTGTACCCCCTGCAGTTCCCCCAGCTTTCCCCTTTACCTTATTAAAACTCCTAGCAGGTGGGGATTTTTGGGGAGTGGGGGTATCACATCTTCTGACTCAGGCTCCTGTCTTTGCTTTGCAGGTCCTTTTTTCCTCGCAGCCATCTCCACCACCTCCCTGTAACGCTTGGGAGGCACAGATCTTCTCTTGGATCTCTCCATGCTTCACTTCAAGAACCTTCAGCCAACTTCAGAAACCTTCTCCTTGAAGTCTGGAAACCGAAAGAGGCTGATCTCACTGTTGCAGGACCCTATAAAGGTAAGAAACAGACACCTCCTCTCCACTTTGCAACATTGTAACAACACCATTTAGCATTACTCCAGACTTCAAGTTGGTAAACCCTTAATTTTGTTACAGGCCCACTAGAGGGCCCTCCACTACCAAATTCAGCACACGTAGCAGAACTGTTAACATTTACACAGACTCATGCTATGCCTTTGGGGTAGTGCATGATTTTGGAGAATAATGGAAATTGAGAGGGTTATTACAGCAGCAGATACCCCTATTTAGAATGCTCAGTAAGTGAGAAACCTTTAATACGCTCTCTTGCTTCCAAAATTGAATGCAGTCATTAAAACAAGAAGGGTCTGGCTGCTGACTGGAGCTCCACTCTAGACAGGAAACATGACCTCCATTCATTTTTTTTTAACAGGACATGTAATGAATCATCTTATTTAATCTTATAAATGAAAATCAAGTATAAACCACTGTGAATGAAACAAAAAATTTGAGTGGAGGTCACGTTTCCTGTTTAGAATAGAGCTTCAGTCTGCATCCAGAAACCTTTGATTAAAACAGCAGGACACCACACAGAGGGAACTAACACAATAAGGGCTAGATTATAAGTGTAGCTCAAAATATTGCTTAAGTGATATTTGCGCTCCATTTTGTAATACCAGCACACGCAAATGTGCGCTGGTATTATGAGTTAGGTGCAATGCGAACACAACCTCGCGTTCGCATTGCATGGAAGCATTGAGCTCATGAGAGCATGCCTCTATAGGCTTCATTGGGAGACTCGTTCTCATGCCAGTGTCTCACGAAGGGGGTAAGTCGCGCAGCGATGGGCAGCAAACTGTAAATATATATGTATATGCTTATATACAAATATATTTATGTTTTAAAGGCACAGTATACATCAATTTTCATATAACTGCATGTAATAGACATTTTTTTTAAAGAATAAGATGCACAGATACCGATATAAAAATCCAGTATAAAACCGTTTAAAAACTTACTTAGCAGCTCCCAGTTTAGCTCTGTTGAAAAGGTTAGCTAGAACACACACTGAAAGTGGTTGTATATCAAAAAGAGCAGACACTCCTCCCTCCCACTTCCTCTGCATATGAAGACTCTTTACACAAACAGAAGCAAGCTGGAGTAGGTATACATAATTATCGGCTAGATTACGAGTTTTGCGTTATGAGTAAAAAAGCTTCATAACGATGCTTTTTCACTACTGCTGGTATTACGAGTCTTGCAGGTATATTTGTCCCGCACACTTTTTTGGCCGTAACGCAACGTAACTACCGCAGCTTTCAAAAAGTATTTTTTCAATGGGACTTCCATAGTGCCGGTATTATGAGTTTGCCTGTCCGGCCAAAAAGTGAGCGGTACACCCTATACTGTCAAGATCCATACCGTAAACTGAAAGTCAGTAGTTAGGAGTTTTACGCTACAAAGCCTTAACATAAAACTCAAAACTAAAGTGCTAAAAAGTACACTAACACCCATAAACTATCTATTAAACCCTAAACTGAGGCCCTCCCGCATTGCAAACACTAAAATAAATGTATTAACCCCTAATCTGCTGCTCCTGACATCTCTGCCACTATAATAAACATATTAACCCCTAAACTGCCGTACTCCTGCATCGCAAACACTAGTTAAATATTATTAACCCCTAATCTGTTGTCCCTAACTTCACTGCAACCTACATTACAGTTATTAACCACTAATCTGCTGCCCCCAAAATCGCCACCACTATATTAAAGTCATTAACCCCTAAACTAATGCTAAGCCTAACCCTAACACTTACTAACTTTAACATAATTAAAAAAAAATCTAAATAAAAATTACAATTAATACCTAAATAATTCCTATTTAAAACAAAATACTTACCTGTAAAATAAACCCTAAGCTAGCTACAAAATAACTAATAATTATATTCAGCGAGATTACGAGTCTTGCGTTAGCCTTAAAAAGGAGCGTTGAGAGGTCCCAACGCTGCTTTTTAACGCCCGCTGGTATTACGAGTCTGGCAGGTACAGGTGTACCGCTCACTTTTCTTCCGCGACTCGAGCTTACCGCAAATCCCCTTACATAAATTGCGTATCCTATCTTTTTAATGGGATTTGCCTAACGCCGGTATTACGAGTCTTGGAAGAAGTGAGCGGTAGACCCTATCCTGTCAAGACTACTACCGGATTTAAAAGTCAGTAGTTAAGAGTTTTATGGGCTAATGCCGTAACATAAACTCTTAACTAAAGTGCTAAAAAGTACACAAACACCCATAAACTACCTATTAACCCCTAAACCAAGCCCCCTCCCCCACATCGCAAACACTTAAATACATTTTTTAACCCCTAATCTGCCAAACGGACATCGCCGAAACTTTAATAAATATATGTATATATATATATATATATATATTTTAAGTTTCAAAAGCTTTATTAGAAGTAAAAATATACATCAGTGTTAGTTACAAGTTCAGCCATATGTGTACAACGTATATCTTGTTAACATCTTATGGTGTTAATTTAAAGAATCCTGTCAGTGAATCAGTTCAAGCAAGTCCAAAAACGTTTAATATTTATAGTCCAGGAGGGTATTACACCCTGTTTCTTAATGAAGGCTGAGAATGGCTTATTATGGAGATAAATAAAAAAGGAAATGAAATGAACATGGAATGTTTAAAGATTATACAGTAACATTTGCATATAAAAAGTAAAATGAAACAAAAAAATCAAGGCAATGCCCTTAAGTTGTACTCTGTTGAGTTATAATAATGTGGAAATACTAGCGTCATGAGTGGAATTATGGAGAAACCCCAGTTAGTAAGTATCGCACAGTTCTGTGTTTCCTTAATCTTCTCTGTGTCCAGAGGCACCAAGTCTCCCCGTGTCCCGTATAGCTGGGATCTGATTTGTTGCCTGGTCATGGCCTACCTCATGGACTTGGTGTCGCCATCAGCCCATGTTGCCAACATGAGTTTGTGAGTGTCCAGTGTACCTAGCATCATATGGTGGTATCTTTCAAGGTGGATTAATGTGGAAACCTGCTGTTTCCATTCCTCTAGGGTCGGGCAGTCCGAGACTTCCAATACCTGGGCACCAGCATTTTGGCACTATTCAGCATAACCATTAATAAAACTTTATTAACTTTATTCTCTAATTTGGGCAAAGTTAAATAAAGAAGAGATCTAGGGTCATTGGGCAAGGTATATCCTATTGTGTCTTTTATGTGTTTGAGAATCTCTGTCCAATATGAGTCAAGACTGGGGCATTCCCACCAGATGTGAATGAGTGTTCCCTCCCCCCCACATTCCCTCCAGCACCTTTGCAAAGCTGACTTGTATATACTCTGCAGTATACTTGGTGTGAGGTATCATCTGGTAAGGTACTTGTAATTGGATTCCTGCACCCTGGCCAATATTGAGCAATGTTTTGTGTACTGAAAGGCTTTCTGCCAATCCTGAAAATTTATGTCAATTTGTAATTCCCTCTCCCATGCCTTTACATAGGAGGGGAAAGCCTGCGTGTCCTCAAGTAGAAGGAGTCTGTAGAGCTTTGATATTGCATGTCTTGTGGGGGAGTCTTGTGTACACAGGGTCTCAAAAGGGGTTTTTGGCCTTAGGAGTTGTTGCTTCTGTTGATGTGTGGAGAGGAAATGACTTAGTTGGGTATGGGAGAACCAAGTCATGGGGATGTTAGGTGTGTCTTCCTGGATCCTGTCAAGATCCTTCAATTTGTGTCCCTCAACTAGTGTGGAGAACACTCTGTCTGCGATGCGAGCTTGATATTTTGATTTCTTTAATATCCCATGGTAAAGCAGGATTATTGCAAATGGGAGTAAGTGGGGAAATTGTGGTGGATACGTTTGTGGAAGTGCTTATTAATTTGTCTCAAGTAAGGAAGAAGTCAGAAAATAGAGGATAAGCCATGACAGCTTTTGGCCTATGTTTTGTGTGTAACCAAGCTATCATTCCCATATTATTTGTGTTCAGTATGTCGCAATCTATTTGGACCCATTCTTTGTGGGGGTCGTTGTGACACCAATCCAGTAATCTATGTAAAGTGAATGCATGTTTGTACACTGTAATGTTAGGGACCCCCAGCCCGCCCCTATCTTTCAGGAGATATAAGGACCCCCTGGCCACTCTGGGACTGACGTTCTTCCAGATGTATTGATCTATAAGGTTATGAATTCTGTCCAGGTAGCCTGTCGGGAGTGGTATAGGTGTTGTCTGTAGGAGATAAAGTAACCTGGGCAAAACATTCATTTTCACCACACTTATTCTCCCCAACCATGAGATTGATTTGTTTCTCCAACTGGATAGATCTGCGATTAAGCTGTTTTCTATTTTTTTGTAGTTAGCCTGAAATAACACTTGTGGATCTGGGGACATGTATATTCCCAAATACTTCATTTTTGTGTGTTGCCTTTTCAAGGGACAATTTTGTAGTGCTCTGGGTAGCTGTTCTGGGTCATATGTAATGTTTAGCAACTCTGATTTACTAAGATTAAGGTGGAAATTCGACACCTTGCCATAGTCTGCAAATGTCTCCAGTACTTTGGGTAGGGATGTGTCTACGTCTGTAAGTGTGAGTAAGATGTCGTCTGCATAAAGTGCAAGCTTATGTTCACATGTCTTAGTCTTGATACCTTTTATTTGTACGTCAGAACGAATCTTTTGTTCTAATGCTTCGATGGAGATTGCGAACAGTATGGGCGAGAGTGGACAGCCTTGTCTCGTCCCATTCTGTATATAAAAGTTATCGGAGAGCAAACCGTTCACTTTGACCTGTGCCGCCGGGTTGCTGTACAAAGAAAAGATTTGGGCTATAAGTTTGTCACTAAATGTCATTTTGGCCAGGGTCGCCCTCAAAAACCGCCAATGAACCCTGTAAAAAGCCTTTTCGGCGTCTGTTGACATCAGGACCATTGGGATATTACGCAATTGGGCATGTGTTGTCAGCTGTAGTATTTTTAATGTGTTGTCCCGCGCCTCTCTACCGGGTACGAAGCCCACCTGATTAGAATGTATCAGCATTGGAAGAATTTGATTTATTCTTGTGGCTATTATTTTTGCGTAGATCTTTATGTACGCATTTAGCAAGGAGATGGGACGGAGGTTCTCGGGCCTGTCCGGACTTTTGCCCTGTTTGGGAAGAACAGTTATATATGCCTTCAACATTTGATCTGTAAAGCGTCCATCTGTCAAGAGAGTGTTGAAGACAGATGTAAGGGGTTGTAACAGATGGTGCATGTACTTCTTGTAGTATTTAATACTTAGACCATCGGGTCCGGGGCTTTTCCCGTTAGGCATGTTTTTGATGGCTGATTTGGTTTCCTCTATAGAGATTGGTGCTTCCAGATCTCTTGTGGAAAGTGTGGGGAGGTGGAGGTCAAGTAAGGATTTGTCTATATAGTCTTGTGTGCAGTCATTTGCTAGGCTGTATAATTTTTCGTAGTATAGTCTGAATGTTTCTGCTATGCTCTTACTATCTTTGTGTAATTGTCCCTAATTGTGTAATTATCTCGAATGGAGTGTACATGTGTGTTCAGTTGTTTACGTTTGAGAGCCTTCGCTAGGGACAAGCCTGCTTTGTCATTTGTTCTCAAAATATCTTTGTTTCAGCAGAGCAGTTTTGCGCTGGTACATTTTTGTTAGATAGTTTTAAGGTTGGTTCTAGTTTGTGTAAGGGATCCTAGTATTAGATTGGAGGAGGAGTTTTTTTTGTGTTCCACCTCTCAGTGTCTAATTTGGGCTAATGTGGAATTTAAGAATTGTCTATTGTTCCTAGTTTCTCTGGATTTGTGCTTGATGAAGTCCCCCCATATCACACATTTGTGTGCCTCCCATAGTGTAGCTGAGGCAATGCTGTCATCTGTGTTTTCTTGGAAGTAGTGGCCCAATGTAGTGTCTATATCTAATTTAGTTAAGGTGTTATCTAGTATGGATTCATCTAGTCTCCAGATAAAAGGTAAAATGGGGGTCGTTGGCCAGGTTATTTTGCATAGTACCGGGGCATGGTTTGACAAGGTTGTTGGTAATTTAGAAGAGTTGTCTATCATAGATAGACCTATCTGATCACTCAGTAGATAGTCAATCCTGGAGTATGTACAGTGTGGGTGTGAATAGAAGGTATAGTCACGTGTGGATGGGTTAGTGGCTCTCCAAACATTGTGCAATGTTAGTTGTTGTATGTGTGTGATCACCGCTTTAATTGTTCTTTTCAGTACGTTTGTCCTACCTGTGGATGTGTCCATTGTGGGATCTAGAGGGAGATTAAAGTCCCCACCAATAAACAGTGTGCCTTTTGTGTGTTCAAGTAGCAGCTGCGTTATTTGTTTGGAAACTATTTGTTGTCCCGTGTTGGGAAGATATGCGTTCACCAATATCACTGGGCAGTCAAATAAGAGACTTGTGACTATTATGTTCCTGCCATTTGTATCTTTTTCTACATGTTTGGGCTGGAACTTAATTGAGTTGCGCATCCATATTCCCACCCCCCTTTCTTTTCTCGGCCTGATGCCATAAAGGCTGTTCTGTATTGGTTGTTGACAAGTTTCGGTTCTTTCCCTTTCTGGAAGTGTGTCTCTTGTATGAAAATTATGTCCCCTGCTGCCTGGTGTAATTGTCTGAAGGCCACTGATCTCTTTTCGGGGCTGTTTAAGCCCTTAGCATTGATTGAGATCAGCGTAAGAGGTCGTGCCCTATGTGCGGAGAACTCAGCCATTGGTACCTGTTGTGCATTCTGAAAATCTGAATATAACGAAATGTAGGAAGTGATGTCTGCCTACAATTGTAAGAACTGTTGTCTAGTGTGTATTAAAGGAGGGTTTCCCTGTGCGAGTTATAAGCGTGAATAAGTGTGCTAGAGACAAGTGTGAACAAAATTGATAAACAGTGCAAAAGATACTTCTGAGTAAGGTTAGGAGCAATATAAAATAAAATTTATCAATTTTTTTTTTCCCATAAGATTTCATAACCCACAGAGAAAAACAAATGACAGTAACAATAACAAGGTGCGAAGTATCCCACATCTCTAATCCCTTACAAAATTAATTATACATCTGTACAATAAGAAAACATATGACCTGTGGCCTTTTTAGGATAGAGGTTAGTCCCATGAAAGAGGCGATTGTGGCCTGTTAATCACCAGGGCTGGAGTCCGTGTTTCAAATTGCAGGCAACTGAGGAGTTACTGTCTCTCCTAGACTTTCTTCAGGGGGGGAGACAGGTTCTGGTTGTGGAGACATGTGGTGCCGCTGGATCACTGGAATGTTGATCTGGGGGCTTGATGTTGATCAGCAGTGCTTCACAAAAGCGTGGAAGGTCGTCCTTATTCTTGAAAACTGAGGTGAGATGTGGAGCTAAATTTTGCATTGTCTTAAGTGAGCGGTGAAAAAAAAATGATCGTTAGCAATGCACTCCTGTTACCGCAAAACTCGTAATCTCGGTGATTGTATCTAGCTTATGTTTTATTATTATTTCACAGCTAAGTTTGTATTTATTTTAACTAGGTAGACTAGTTAGTAAATAGTTATTAACTACAGGGAGTGCAGAATTATTAGGCAAATGAGTATTTTGACCACATCATCCTCTTTATGCATGTTGTCTTACTCCAAGCTGTATAGGCTCGAAAGCCTACTACCAATTAAGCATATTAGGTGATGTGCATCTCTGTAATGAGAAGGGGTGTGGTCTAATGACATCAACACCCTATATCAGGTGTGCATAATTATTAGGCAACTTCCTTTCCTTTGGCAAAATGGGTCAAAAGAAGGACTTGACAGGCTCAGAAAAGTAAAAAATAGTGAGATATCTTGTAGAGGGATGCAGCACTCTTAAAATTGCAAAGCTTCTGAAGCGTGATCATCGAACAATCAAGCGTTTCATTCAAAATAGTCAACAGGGTCGCAAGAAGCGTGTGGAAAAACCAAGGCGCAAAATAACTGCCCATGAACTGAGAAAAGTCAAGCGTGCAGCTGCCAAGATGCCACTTGCCACCAGTTTGGCCATATTTCAGAGCTGCAACATCACTGGAGTGCCCAAAAGCACAAGGTGTGCAATACTCAGAGACATGGCCAAGGTAAGAAAGGCTGAAAGATGACCACCACTGAACAAGACACACAAGCTGAAACGTCAAGACTGGGCCAAGAAATATCTCCAGACTGATTTTTCTAAGGTTTTATGGACTGATGAAATGAGAGTGAGTCTTGATGGGCCAGATGTATGGGCCCGTGGCTGGATTGGTAAAGGGCAGAGAGCTCCAATCCGACTCAGACGCCAGCAAGGTGGAGGTGGAGTACTGATTTGGGCTGGTATCATCAAAGATGAGCTTGTGGGGCCTTTTCGGGTTGAGGATGGAGTCAAGCTCAACTCCCAGTCCTACTGCCAGTTTCTGGAAGACACCTTCTTCAAGCAGTGGTACAGGAAGAAGTCTGCATCCTTCAAGAAAAACATGATTTTCATGCAGGACAATGCTCCATCACACGCGTCCAAGTACTCCACAGCGTGGCTGGCAAGAAAGGGTATAAAAGAAGAAAATCTAATGACATGGCCTCCTTGTTCACCTGATCTGAACCCCATTGAGAACCTGTGGTCCATCATCAAATGTGAGATTTACAAGGAGGGAAAACAGTACACCTCTCTGAACAGTGTCTGGGAGGCTGTGGTTGCTGCTGCACGCAATGTTGATGGTGAACAGATCAAAACACTGACAGAATCCATGGATGGCAGGCTTTTGAGTGTCCTTGCAAAGAAAGGTGGCTATATTGGTCACTGATTTGTTTTTGTTTTATTTTTGAATGTCAGAAATGTATATTTGTGAATGTTGAGATGTTATATTGGTTTCACTGGTAAAAATAAATAATTGAAATGGGTATATATTTGTTTTTTGTTAAGTTGCCTAATAATTATGCACAGTAATAGTCACCTGCACACACAGATATCCCCCTAAAATAGCTATAACTAAAAACAAACTAAAAACTACTTCCAAAACTATTCAGCTTTGATATTAATGAGTTTTTTGGGTTCATTGAGAACATGGTTGATGTTCAATAATAAAATTAATCCTCAAAAATACAACTTGCCTAATAATTCTGCACTCCCTGTATTTACTAACTATCTAGTTAAAATAAATACAAATTTACCTGTAAAATAAAACCTAACCTGTCTTACACTAACACCTAACCTTACACTACAATTAAATCAATTACATTATTTAAATACAATTGACTAAATTACAAAAAATAATAAACACTAATTTACACAAAATAAAAAATAAATTATCAAATATTTAAACTAATTACACCTAATCTAATAGCCCTATCAAAATGAAAAATCCCCACACCAAAATAAAAAAAACCCTTAGCCTAAACTAAACTGCCATTAGCCCTTAAAAGGGCCTTTTGCGGGGCATTGCCCCAAAGAAATCAGCTCTTTTACCTGTAAAAAAAAAAAAAATACAAACAACCCCCCAGCAGTAAAACCCACCACCCACACAACCAAAACCCCAAATAAAATCCTATCTAAAAAAAAACTAAGCTCCCCATTGCCCTGAAAAGGGCATTTGGATGGGCATTGCCCTTAAAAGGGCATTTAGCTCTTTTTCAGCCCAAACCCCAATCTAAAAATAAAACCCACCATATAAACCCATAAAAAAACACTAACCCCCGAAGATCCACTTACAGTTTTTGAAGACCGGACATCCATCCTCAACGAAGCTGGGAGAAGTCTTCATCCAAGTGGCAAGAAGTCCTCAATGAAGCCGGGAGAAGTCTTCATCCAAGCGGCAAGAAGTAGTCCTCCAGACAGGCAGAAGTCTTCATCCAGACGGCATCTTCTATCTTCATCCTTCTTCAAGACATCCGGCGTGGAGCATCCTCTTCTTTCAATGGCTACTGAAGAATAAAGGTTCCAAGATGGCATCCCTTGAATTCCGATTGGCTGATAGAATTCTATCAGCCAATCGGAATTAAAGTTGAATAAATCCTATTAGCTGATCCAATCAGCCATTAGGATTGAGCTTGCATTCTACTGGCTGATTGGAACAGTCAATAGAATGCAAGCTCAATCCTATTGGCTGAATTCTATCAGCCAATCGTAATTCAAGGGACGCCATCTTAGATGAAGTCCCTTAAAGGAACCTTCAATCTACAGTAGCCGTCGAAAGAAGAGGATGCTCCACGCCGGATATCTTGAAGATGGAGCCATGCCATGTCGGAAGGATGAAGATAGAAGATGCCGTCTGGGTGAAGACTTATGCCCGTCTGGAGGACCACTTCTTGCCGCTTGGATGAAGACTTCTCCCGGCTTCGTTGAGGATGGATGTCCGGTCTTCAAAAACTGTAAGTGGATCTTCGGGGGTTAGTGTTAGGTTTTTCTTTCATGTAATTAGCAAGAGTCCATGAGCTAGTGACGTATGGGATATACATTCCTACCAGGAGGGGCAAAGTTTCCCAAACCTCAAAATGCCTATAAATACACCCCTTACCACACCCACAAATCAGTTTTACAAACTTTGCCTCCTATGGAGGTGGTGAAGTAAGTTTGTGCTAGATTCTACGTTGATATGCGCTCCGCAGCAGGTTGGAGCCCGGTTTTCCTCTCAGGGTGCAGTGAATGTCAGAGGGATGTGAGGAGAGTATTGCCTATTTGAATTCAATGATCTCCTTCTACGGGGTCTATTTCATAGGTTCTCTGTTATCGGTCATAGAGATTCATCTCTTACCTCCCTTTTCAGATCGACGATATACTCTCATATATACCATTACCTCTACTGATTCTCGTTTCAGTACTGGTTTGGCTTTCTACTACATGTAGATGAGTGTCCTGGGGTAAGTAAGTCTTATTTTCTGTGACACTCTAAGCTATGGTTGGGCACTTTTATATAAAGTTCTAAATATATGTATTCAAACATTTATTTGCCTTGACTCAAAATGTTCAACATTCCTTATTTCAGACAGTCAGTTTCATATTTGGGATAATGCATATGAATAAATCAATTTTTTTCTTACCTTAAAATTTGACTTTTTTCCCTGTGGGCTGTTAGGCTCGCGGGGGCTGAAAATGCTTCATTTTATTGCGTCATTCTTGGCGTGGACTTTTTTGGTGCGAAAATTGTTTTCTGTTTCCGGCGTCATACGTGTCGCCAGAAGTTGCGTCATTTTTTACGTTTTTTTTTGCGCCAAAAGTGTTGGCGTTCCGGATGTGGCGTCATTTTTGGCGCCAAAAGCATTTAGGCGCCAAATAATGTGGGCGTCTTTTTTGGCGCTAAAAAATATGGGCGTCACTATTGTCTCCACATTATTTAAGTCTCATTATTTATTGCTTCTGGTTGCTAGAAGCTTGTTCACTGGCATTTTTTCCCATTCCTGAAAATGTCATTTAAGGAATTTGATCAATTTTGCTTTATATGTTGTTTTTTCTATTACATATTGCAAGATGTCCCAGATTGACACTGAGTCAGAAGATACTTCTGGAAAAACGCTGCCTGGTGCTGGATCGACCAAAGTTAAGTGTATCTGCTGTAAACTTGTGGTATCTGTTCCTCCAGCTGTTGTTTGTAATGAATGTCATGACAAACTTGTTAATGCAGATAATATTTCCTTTAGTAATGTTACATTACGTGTTGCTGTTCCGTCAACATCTAATACTCAGAGTGTTCCTGTTAACATAAGAGATTTTGTTTCTAAATCCATTAAGAAGGCCATGTCTGTTATTCCTCCTTCTAGTAAATGTAAAAGGTCTTTTAAAACTTCTCATTTTTCAGATGAATTTTTAAATTAACATCATCACTCTGATTCTGATAATGGTTCCTCTGGTTCAGAGGATTCTGTCTCAGAGGTTGATGCTGATAAATCTTCATATTTATTCAAAATGGAATTTATTCGTTCTTTACTTAAAGAAGTCTTAATTGCATTAGAAATAGAGGATTCTGGTCCTCTTGATACTAAATCCAAACGTTTAAATAAGGTTTTTAAATCTCCTGTAGTTATTCCAGAAGTTTTTCCTGTCCCTGATGCTATTTCTGAAGTAATCTCCAGGGAATGGAATAATTTGGGTAATTCATTTACTCCTTCTAAATGTTTTAAGCAATTATATCCTGTGCCATCTGACAGATTAGAGTTTTGGGACAAAATCCCTAAAGTTGATGGGGCTATCTCTACTCTTGCTAAACGTACTACTATTCCTACGGCAGATAGTACTTCCTTTAAGGATCCTTTAGATAGGAAGATTGAATCATTTCTAAGAAAAGCTTACTTATGTTCAGGTAATCTTCTTAGACCAGCTAGATCTTTAGCGGATGTTGCTGCAGCTTCAACTTTTTGGTTAGAAGCTTTAGCGCAACAAGTAACAGATCATAATTCTCATAGCATTGTTAATCTTCTTCAACATGCTAATAACTTTATTTGTGATGCCATCTTTGATATCATTAGAGTCGATGTCAGGTATATGTCTCTAGCTATTTTAGCTAGAAGAGCTTTATGGCTTAAAACTTGGAATGCTGATATGTCTTCTAAGTCAACTTTGCTTTCCCTTTCTTTCCAGGGTAATAAATTATTTGGTTCTCAGTTGGATTCTATTATCTCAACTGTTACTGGAGGGAAAGGAACTTTTTTACCACAGGATAAAAAATCTAAAGGTAAATTTAGGTCTAATTATCGTTTTCGTTCCTTTTGTCACAATAAGGAACAAAAGCCTGATCCTTCACCCACAGGAGCGGTATCAGTTTGGAAACCATCTCCAGTCTGGAATAAATCCAAGCCTTTTAGAAAACCAAAGCCAGCTCCCAAATCCACATGAAGGTGCGGCCCACATTCCAGCCCAGCTGGTAGGGGGCAGATTACGTTTTTTCAAAGAAATTTGGATCAATTCAATTCACAATCTTTGGATTCAGAACATTGTTTCAGAAGGGTACAGAATTGGCTTCAAGATAAGGCCTCCTGCAAAGAGATTTTTTCTTTCCCGTGTCCTAGTAAATCCAGCGAAAGATCAAGCATTTCTGAAATGTGTTTCAGATCTAGAGTTGGCTGGAGTAATTATGCCAGTTCCAGTTCTGGAACAGGGGCTGGGGTTTTATTCAAATCTCTTCATTGTACCAAAGAAGGAGAATTTCTTCAGACCAGTTCTGGATCTAAAAATATTGAATCGTTATGTAAGGATACCAACATTCAAAATGGTAACTATAAGGACTATCCTGCCTTTTGTTCAGCAAGGGCATTATATGTCCACAATAGATTTACAGGATGCATATCTGCATATTCCAATTCATCCAGATCACTGTCAGTTTCTGAGATTCTCTTTCCTAGACAAGCATTACCAGTTTGTGGCTCTGCCGTTTGGCCTAGCAACAGCTCCAAGAATTTTTACAAAGGTTCTCGGTGCCCTTCTGTCTGTAATCAGAGAACAGGGTATTGTGGTATTTCCTTATTTGGACGATATCTTGGTACTTGCTCAGTCTTCACATTTAGCAGAATCTCATACGAATCGACTTGTGTTGTTTCTTCAAGATCATGGTTGGAGGATAAATTTACCGAAAAGTTCATTGATTCCTCAGACAAGGGTAACCTTTTTAGGTTTCCAGATAGATTCAGTGTCCATGACTCTGTCTCTGACAGACAAGAGACGTCTAAAATTGATCTCAGCTTGTCGAAACCTTCAATCACAATAATTCCCTTCGGTAGCCTTATGCATGGAAATTCTAGGTCTTATGACTGCTGCATCGGACGCGATCCCCTTTGCTTGTTTTCACATGCGACCTCTTCAGCTCTGTATGCTGAACCAGTGGTGCAGGGATTACACAAAGATATCTCAATTAATATCTTTAAAACCGATTGTACGACACTCTCTGACGTGGTGGACAGATCACCATCATTTAGTTCAGGAGGCTTCTTTTGTTCTTCCGACCTGGACTGTAATTTCAACAGATGCAAGTATGACAGGTTAGGGAGCTGTTTGGGGGTCTCTGACAACACAAGGGGTTTGGGAATCTCAGGAGGTGAGATTACCAATCAATATTTTGGAACTCCGTGCAATTTTCAGAGCTCTTCAGTCATGGCCTCTTCTAAAGAGAGAATCGTTCATTTGTTTTCAGACAGACAATGTCACAACTGTGGCATACATCAATCATCAAGGAGGGACTCACAGTCCTCTGGCTATGAAAGAAGTATCTCGAATACTGGTATGGGCGGAATCCAGCTCCTGTCTAGTTTCTGCGGTTCATATCCCAGGTATAGACAATTGGGAAGCGGATTATCTCAGTCGCCAAACGTTACATCCTGGCGAATGGTCTCTTCACCCAGAGGTATTTCTTCAGATTGTTCAAATGTGGGGACTTCCAGAAATAGATCTGATGGCTTCTCATCTAAACAAGAAACTTCCCAGGTATCTGTCCAGATCCAGGGATCCTCAGGCGGAAGCAGTGGATGCATTGTCACTTCCTTGGAAGTATCATCCTGCCTATCTCTTTCCGCCTCTAGTTCTTCTTCCAAGAGTAATCTCCAAGATTCTGAAGGAATGCTTGTTTGTTCTGCTGGTGGCTCCAGCATGGCCTCACAGGTTTTGGTATGCGGATCTTGTCCGGATGGCCTCTTGCCAACCGTGGACTCTTCCGTTAAGACCAGACCTTCTGTCGCAAGGTCCTTTTTTCCATCAGGATCTCAAATCCTTAAATTTAAAGGTATGGAGATTGAACGCTTGATTCTTAGTCAAAGAGGTTTCTCTGACTCTGTGATTAATACTATGTTACAGGCTCGTAAATCTGTATCTAGGAAGATATATTATAGAGTCTGGAAGACTTACATTTCTTGGTGTCTTTCTCATCATTTTTCCTGGCATTCTTTTAGAATTCCGAGAATTTTACAGTTTCTTCAGGATGGTTTGGATAAAGGTTTGTCTGCAAGTTCCTTGAAAGGACAAATCTCTGCTCTTTCTGTTCTTTTTCACAGAAAGATTGCTAATCTTCCTGATATTCATTGTTTTGTACAAGCTTTGGCTCATATAAAACCTGTCATTAATTCAATTTCTCCTCCTTGGAGTTTGAATTTGGTTCTGGGGGCTCTTCAAGCTCCTCTGTTTGATCCTATGCATTCATTGGACATTAAATTACTTTCTTGGAAAGTTTTGTTTCTTTTGGCCATCTCTTCTGCTAGAAGAGTTTCTGAATTATCTGCTCTTTCTTGTGAGTCTCCTTTTCTGATTTTTCATCAGGATAAGGCGGTGTTGCGACCTTCTTTTAAATTTTTACCTAAGGTTGTGAATTCTAACAACATTAGTAGAGAAATTGTGGTTCCTTCATTATGTCCTAATCCTAAGAATTCTAAGGAGAAATCATTGCATTCTTTGGATGTAGTTAGAGCTTTGAAATATTATGTTGAAGCTACTAAGAATTTCCGAAAGACTTCTAGTCTATTTGTTATCTTTTCCGGTTCTAGGAAAGGTCAGAAGGCCTCTGCCATTTCTTTGTCATCTTAGTTAAAATCTTTAATTCATCATGCCTATGTCGAGTCGGGTAAAACTCCGCCTCAAAGGATTACAGCTCATTCTACTAGGTCAGTTTCTACTTCCTGGGCGTTTAGGAATGAAGCTTTGGTCGATCAGATTTGCAAAGCAGCAACTTGGTCTTCTTTGCATACTTTTACTAAATTCTACCATTTTGATGTGTTTTCTTCTTCTGAAGCAGTTTTGGTAGAAAAGTACTTCAGGCAGCTGTTTCAGTTTGATTCTTCTGCTTATAATTTCAGGGTTTTTTTCATTATAAGATTTAAACTTTATTTTGGGTGTGGATTATTTTCGGCGGAATTGGCTGTCTTTATTTTATCCCTGCCTCTCTAGTGACTCTTGCGTGGAAGATCCACATCTTGGGTAGTCATTATCCCATACGTCACTAGCTCATGGACTCTTGCTAATTACATGAAAGAAAACATAATTTATGTAAGAACTTACCTGATAAATTCATTTCTTTCATATTAGCAAGAGTCCATGAGGCCCACCCTTTTTGTGGTGGTTATGATTTTTTTGTATAAAGCACAATTATTCCAATTCCTTATTTTTTTATGCTTTCGCACTTTTTTCTTATCACCCCACTTCTTGGCTATGCATTAAACTGATTTGTGGGTGTGGTGAGGGGTGTATTTATAGTCATTTTGAGGTTTGGGAAACTTTGCCCCTCCTGGTAGGAATGTATATCCCATACGTCACTAGCTCATGGACTCTTGCTAATATGAAAGAAATGAATTTATCAGGTAAGTTCTTACATAAATTATGTTTTTTAAGGGTTTATTGGGTGGGTTTTATTTTTAGATTAGGGTTTGGGCTGAAAAAGCTAAATGCCCTTTTAAGGGCAATGCCCATCCAAATGCCGTTTTCAGGGCAATGAGAAGCTTAGGTTTTTTTAGATAGGATTTTATTTGGGGGGTTTGGTTGTGTGGGTGGTGGGTTTTACTGTTGGGGGTTGTTTGTATTTTTTTTACAGGTACAAGAGCTGATTTCTTTGGGGCAGTGCCCCGCAAAAGGCCCTTTAAGGGCTATTGGCAGTTTAGTTTAGGCTAGGGTTTAATTTTTATTTTGGGGGGGACTTTTTAGTTTAATAGGGCTATTAGATTAGGTGTAATTAGTTTAAATATTTGATCATTTCTTTTTTATTTTGTGTAATTTTAGTGTTTATTTTTTTTTTGTAATTTAGTTAATTGTATTTAATTAATGTAATTGATTTTAATGTAGTGTAAGGTTAGGTGTTAGTGTAAAACAGGTTAGGTTTTACTTCACAGGTACATTTGTATTTATTTTAACTAGGTAGTTAGTAAATAGTTAATAACTATTTACTAACTAGTCTACCTAGTTAAAATAAATACAAAATTATCTGTGAAATAAAAATAAAACCTAAGATAGATACAATATAACTATCAGTTATATTGTAGCTAGCTTACGGCTAGATTTAGAGTTTGGCGTTAGCCGTCAAAACCAGCGTTAGAGGCTCCTAACGCTGGTTTTGGGCTACCGCTGGTATTTAGAGTCATGTAGGTAAGGGTCTAACGCTCACATTGCAGCCGCGACTTTTCCATACCACAGATCCCCCTACGCCAATTGCGTATCCTATCTTTCCAATCGGATCTTTCTAACGCCGGTATTTAGAGTCTTGGCTGAAGTGAGCGTTAGAAATCTAACGACAAAACTCCAGCCGCGGAAAAAAGTCAGGAGTTAAGAGCTTTCTGGGCTAACGCCGGTTCATAAAGCTCTTAACTACTGTGCTCTAAAGTACACTAACACCCATAAACTACCTATGTACCCCTAAACCGAGGTCCCCCCACATCGCCGCCACCCTATTAAAATTTTTTAACCCCTAATCTGCCGATCGCACACCCCCGCCACCTACGTTATCCCTATGAACCACTAATCTGCTTCCCCTAACACCGCCGACCCCTATATTATATTTATTAACCCCTAATCTGCCGCCCCCAACGTCGCCGCTACCTACCTATAATTATTAACCCCTAATCTGCCGACCGGACCTCACCGCCACTATAATAAATGTATTAACCCCTAATCCGCCTCACTCCCGCCTCAATAACCCTATAATAAATAGTATTAACCCCTAATCTGCCCTCCCTAACATCGCCGACACCTAACTTCAAGTATTAACCCCTAATATGCCGACCGGACCGGACCTCACCGCTACTCTAATAAATTTATTAACCCCTAAAGCTAAGTCAACCTTAACACTAACACCAACCTAAGTTAAATATAATTTAAATCTAACGAAATAAATTAACTCTTATTAAATAAATTATTCCTATTTAAAGCTAAATACTTACCTGTAAAATAAACCCTAATATAGCTACAATATAAATTATAATTATATTGTAGCTATTTTAGGATTAATATTTATTTTACAGGCAACTTTGTATTTATTTTAACCAGGTACAATAGCTATTAAATAGTTAATAACTATTTAATAGCTACCAAGTTAAAATAATTACAAAATTACCTTTAAAATAAATCCTAACCTAAGTTACAATTAAACCTAATACTACACTATCAATAAATTAATTAAATAAAATACCTACAATTATCTACAATTAAACCTAACACTACACTATCAATACATTAATTAAATACAATACCTACAAATAAAT
The DNA here is from genome assembly GCF_027579735.1 of Bombina bombina. Classification (NCBI taxonomy): domain Eukaryota; kingdom Metazoa; phylum Chordata; class Amphibia; order Anura; family Bombinatoridae; genus Bombina; species Bombina bombina. Next base: position 369,069,571 of record NC_069499.1, on the reverse strand, counting down.
ACAATTAAATAAACTAACTAAAGTACAAAAAATAAAAAGAACTAAGTTACAAAAAATAAAAAAATATTTACAAACATTAGAAAAATATTACAACAATTTTAAACTAATTACACCTACACTAAGCCCCCTAATAAAATAACAAAGCCCCCCAAAATAAAAAAAATGCCCTACCCTATTCTAAAATTAAAATAGAAAAGCTCTTTTACCTTACCAGCCCTTAAAAGGGCCATTTGCGGGGCATGCCCCAAAGAATTCAGCTCTTTTGCCTGGAAAAAAATCAGCCAATAGAATGCGAGCTCAATCTGTTCCGATCAGCCAATAGAATGCGAGCTCAATCTGATTGGCTGATTCCATCAGCCAATCAGAATTTCCCCACCTTAATTCCGATTGGCTGATAGAATCCTATCAGCCAATCGGAATTCGAGGGACGCCATCTTGGATGACGTCCCTTAAAGGAACCTTCATTCTGTTTTAGGACGTCGGAAGAAGAGGATGGATCCGCGCTGGAGGTCTTGAAGATGGAGCCGCTCGTCATCGGATGGAAGAACATAGAAGATGCGGCTTGGATGAAGATGTTTGCCGGTCCGGATCTCCTCTTCTGCCCGGATAGGATGAAGACTTCTGCCCGATGATGGAATTCTTCAGCCGCCGCTTGGATCAAGACTTCAGCCGGAGGATGGACGTCACTCTTCAGCCCCCGCTTGGGCTTGGATCAAGACTTTGGAGGCTTGGATCAAGACTTCGGTGGACGGATCGGTGAACCCGGTGTGGTGAAAACAAGGTAGGAAGATCTTCAGGGGCTTAGTGTTAGATTTATTTAAGAGGGGTTTGGGTTAGATTAGGGGTATGTGGGTGGTGGGTTGTAATGTTGGTGGGGGGGTATTGTATGTTTTTTTTTCCAGGCAAAAGAGCTTAATTCTATGGGGCATGCCCCGCAAATGGCCCTTTTAAGGGCTGGTAAGGTAAAAGAGCTTTTCTATTTTAATTTTAGAATAGGGTAGGGCATTTTTTTATTTTGGGGGGCTTTGTTATTTTATTAGGGGGCTTAGAGTAGGTGTAATTAGTTTAAAATTGTAATATGTTTCTAATGTTTGTAAATATTTTTTTATTTTTTGTAACTTAGTTCTTTTTTATTTTTTGTACTTGAGTTAGTTTATTTAATTGTATTTATTTGTAGGTATTGTATTTAATTAATTTATTGATAGTGTAGTGTTAGGTTTAATTGTAGATAATTGTAGATAGTTTATTTAATTAATTTATTGATAGTGTAGTGTTAGGTTTAATTGTAACTTAGGTTAGGATTTATTTTACAGGTAATTTTGTAATTATTTTAACTAGGTAACTATTAAATAGTTATTAACTATTTAATAGCTATTGTACCTGGTTAAAATAAATACAAAGTTGCCTGTAAAATAAATATTAATCCTAAAATAGCTACAATATAATTATAATTTATATTGTAGCTATATTAGGGTTTATTTTACAGGTAAGTATTTAGCTTTAAATAGGAATGATTTATTTAATAAGAGTTAATTTATTTCGTTAGATTTAAATTTTATTTAACTTAGGGGGGTGTTAGTGTTAAGGTTAGACTTAGCTTTAGGGGTTAATAAATTTATTAGAGTAGCGGTGAGGTCCAGTCGGCAGATTAGGGGTTAATACTTTAAGTTAGGTGTTGGTGATGTTAGGGAGGGCAGATTAGGGGTTAATACTATTTATTATAGGGTTATTGAGGCGGGAGTGAGGCGGATTAGGGGTTAATAACTTTATTATAGTAGCGGTGAGGTCCGGTCGGCAGATTAGGGGTTAATAAGTGTAGGTAGGTGGAGGCGACATTGGGGGTGGCAGATTAGGGGTTAATAAATATAATATAGGGGTCGGCGATGTTAGGTCAGCAGATTAGGGGTACATAGGGATAATGTAGGTTGTGGCGGTGTACGGAGCGGCAGATTAGGGGTTAAAAAAATATGCAGGTGTCAGCGATAGCGGGGGCGGCAGATTAGGGGTTAATAAGTGTAAGGCTAGGGGTGTTTAGACTCGGGGTACATGTTAGAGTGTTAGGTGCAGACATAGGAAGTGTTTCCCCATAGCAAACAATGGGGCTGCTTTAGGAGCTGAATGCTGCTTTTTTGCAGGTGTTAGGTTTTTTTTCAGCTCAAACAGCCCCATTGTTTTCTATGGGGGAATCGTGCACGAGCACGTTTTTGAAGCTGGCCGCGTCCGTAAGCACCGCTGGTATTGAGAGTTGCAGTGGCGGTAAATATGCTATACACTCCCTTTTTGGAGCCTAACGCAGCCCTTCTGTGAACTCTAAATACCAGCGGTATTTAAAAGGTGCGGGGGAAAAAAAGCCAGCGTTAGATACGCGGGTCGTTACTGACAAAACTCTAAATCTAGCCGATAGGGTTTATTTTATAGGTAAGTATTTAGTTTTAAATAGGAATTATTTAGGTATTAATAGTAATTTTTATTTAGATTTATTTTAATTATGTTAAAGTTAAAGTTAATGTAGGTTGCGGCGACATTGGGGGCAGCAGATTAGGGGTTAATAAGTGTAGGTAGGTGGCGGCGATTTCGGGTGCAGCAGATTAGGGGTGTTTATACTCAGGGTTTATGTTAAGGTGTTAGATGTAAACATAAATTTTCTTTCTCCATAGGAATCAATGGGGCTGCGTTACAGAGCTTTACGCTCCTTTATTGCAGTTGTTAGGCTTTTTTTTAGCCAGCTCTCCCCATTGATGTCTAATGGAAAATCCTGCACAAGCAAGTAAAACCAGCTCAAAGCAGCGCTGTGCGGTATGGAGCTCAATTTTGCTCAACGCTGACATATTGCCTGCTAACGCAGGGTTTTTGAAAACCTGTAATAGCAGCGCTATAGGGAGGTGTGCGGTGGAAATTAGCACCGAGCCGCTCATAACGCAAAACTCGTAATCTAGCTGTATATTTCTAAAACTTTGGGACTTACTTAGGAGTCTAAAAACTAGCACAATGTTATTTAAAATTAAGCCAAACTATACATTTTAAAAAAAAACTAGGTATAGGCTATATAACTGTATCATCTACAAAACAGTTATGCAAAGAAAAATCTAGTGTATAATGTCCCTTTAAGATGTGTATATACACATTATTAAAACATAAATGTATATGTATTTAAGCATTTGTATATATATTTACAAGGAACACACAGTTCTCATAGATCGCAATGTAAAGGCCTCCTGCAGTTATTAAAGGGACACTGAACCCAAAAATTTTCTTTTGTGATTCAGATAGAGCATGCAATTTTAAGCAACTTTCTACTTTACTCCTATTATGAATTTTTCTTCGTTCTCTTGCTATCTTTATATGAAAAAGAAGGCATCTAAGCTTTTTTTCTTGGTTCAGCACTCTGGACAGCAGTTTTTGATTGGTGGATGAATTTATCCACCAATCAGCAAGGACAACCAAGGTTGTTCACCAAAAATGAGCCGGCATCTAAACTTACATTCTTGCATTTCAAATAAAGATACCAAGAGAATAAATTGTTGAAGAAATAGCAATGTACATGGGTGAGCCAATCACATGAGGTATTTATGTGCAGCCACCAATCAGCAGCTACTGAGCATATTTAGAAATGATTTTCAACAAAGGATATCAAGAGAATGAAGAAAATTAGATAAATGTAAAATGGAAAGTTATTTAAAATTGTATGCTCTTTCTAAATCATGAAAGAAAACATATGGGTTTCATGTCCCTTTAAATGGCGTTTTGGAAACTGGTCACCTTAGTTAACATCTGATTTTAGTCTAAAGAATTGTAACAGAACCTCTTGCCGGATAACAAAATGCTTGCTCTGATTATGAGATCTAGAAATCCATGCCCATTAAAATATGTTTAAAACATACTTTTTACTTTAATGCTGCAAATTATGCTTATAGATTCCTTCATTATCCAGTAAATATAAAAATGTATTGATCCAGTGGCGTCTGGTGAAATTTAACGATGGTGGGGCGCTTGACCCCAACCCTTTAAATAAAGCCACGCCTTCAGATGGCACCACCAATTCATGAATTAAATCAATAATAGGTAGACCGAAACACAGAAAAGCACTCGGGGGGAGAGGGAGAGAGAGACGGGGGAGAGGGAGAGAGAGAGCCACAGAGGGTTAGAGAGAAAGAGACACAATCACACAGAGGGTTAGAGAGACACATAAGGGATGAGAGAGTCAGAGGGGGAGGAAGAGAGACAGAGAGAGAAAGAGACCATGGGGGACAATGAGACACACAAGGAGAGAGACAGAGGGGGTGGGAGAGACAGGGAGAGAGAAACATAGGGGGAGAGAGAGACAGAGGGAAGAGAAAGAGAGAGACAGAGGGGAGAGAAAGAGAGAGACAGAGGGAAAAGAAAGAGAGAGACAGAGGGGAGAGAAAGAGAGAGACAGAGGGGAGAGAAAGAGAGAGACAGAGGGGATAGAAAGAGACAGACAGAGGGAAGAGAAAGAGACAGACAGAGGGGAGAAAAAGAGACAGAGGGGAGAGAAAGAGAGAGACAGAGGGGAGAGAAAGAGAGAGATAGAGGGGAGAGAAAGAGAGAGACAGAGGGGGGAGAAAGAGAGAGACAGAATGGAGAGAAAGAGAGAGACAGAGGGGAGAGAAAGAGACAGGCAGAGGGGAGAGACAGAGAGAGACAGAGGGGAGAGACAGAAAAAGACAGAGGGGAGAGAAAGAGAGAGACAGAGGGGGAGAAAGAGAGAGACAGAGGGGAGAGAAAGAGAGAGAGGGGGGAGAAAGAGACAGACAGAGGGGGAGAAAGAGACAGACAGAGGGGGGAGAAAGAGAGAGACAGAGGGGGGAGAAAGAGACAGACAGAGGGGAAAGAAAGAGACAGACAGAGGGAGGGAGAAAGAGACAGACAGAGGGGGGAGAAAGAGACAGACAGAGGGGGGAGAAAGAGACAGACAGAGGAGGAGAAAGAGACAGACAGAGGATAGAGAAAGAGAGAGACAGAGGGGAGAGAAAGAGAGAGACAGAGGGGAGAGAAAGAGAGAGACAGAGGGGCGAGAAAGAGACAGACAGAGGGGAGAGAAAGAGAAAGACAGAGGGGAGAGAGACAGAGGGGAGAGACACAGACAGAGAAGCGAGGGGTGAGAGAGACAAAGGGGCGAGAGAGAGACACAGGGGCGAGAGAGAGACAGAGGGGCGAGAGAGAGAGACAGAGGGGAAGAGAGAGAGAGAGAGAGAGAGAGAGAGACAGAGGGGAAAGAGGGAGAGACAGACAGAGGGGAGAGAAAGAGACAGACAGAGGGGAGAGAAAGAGAGAGACAGAGGGAAGAGAGAGACAGAGGGAAGAGAGAGAGAGACAGAGGGGAGAGAAAGAAAGAAACAGAGGGGAGAGAAAGAGAGAGAGACAGAGGGAAGAGAAAGAGAGAGACAGAGGGGAGAGAAAGAGAGAGACAGAGGGGAGAGAAAGAGAGAGACAGAGGGGAGATAAAGAGAGAGACAGAGGGGGGAGAAAGAGACAGACAGAGGGAGAGAAAGAGACAGACAGAAGGGGGGAGAAAGAGACAGACAAAGGGGGAGAAAGAGACAGACAGATGGGAGAGAAAGAGAGAGACAGAGGGGGGAGAAAGACACAGACATAGGGGGGAGAAAGAGAGACAGAGGGAAGAGAAAGAGAGAGACAGAGGGGAGAGAAAGAGAGAGACAGAGGGGAGAGAAAGAGAGAGACAGAGGGGAGAGAAAGAGAGAGACAGAGGGGAGAGAAAGAGAGAGAAAGAGGGGAGAGAAAGAGAGAGACAGAGGGGAGAGGAGGAGAGAGAAAGAGAGAGACAGGGGGGAGAGAGAGACAGAGGGGCAAGGGAGAGACAAAGGGGAGGGAGAGAGACAATGGGGAGAGAGAGAGACAGGGGAGAGAGAGAGACAGAGGGGAGAGAGAGACAGGGGAGAGATAGAGACAGGGAAGGGGGAGAGAGAGAGAGACAGAGGGGAGAGAAAGAGAGAGATAGAGGGGAGAGAAAGAGAGAGACAGAGGGGGAGAAAGAGAGAGACAGAATGGAGAGAAAGAGAGAGACAGAGGGGAGAGAAAGAGACAGGCAGAGGGGAGAGACAGAGAGAGACAGAGGGGAGAGACAGAGACAGAGAAAGACAGAGGGGAGAGAAGGAGAGAGACAGAGGGGGAGAAAGAGAGAGACAGAGGGGAGAGAAAGAGAGAGAGGGGGGAGAAAGAGACAGACAGAGGGGGAGAAAGAGACAGACAGAGGGGGGGAGAAAGAGAGAGACAGAGGGGGGAGAAAGAGACAGACAGAGGGGAAAGAAAGAGACAGACAGAGGGAGGGAGAAAGAGACAGACAGAGGGGGAGAAAGAGACAGACAGAGGGGGGAGAAAGAGACAGACAGAGGAGGAGAAAGAGACAGACAGAGGATAGAGAAAGAGAGAGACAGAGGGGAGAGAAAGAGAGAGACAGAGGGGAGAGAAAGAGAGAGACAGAGGGGCGAGAAAGAGACAGACAGAGGGGAGATAAAGAGAAAGACAGAGGGGAGAGAGACAGAGGGGAGAGACACAGACAGAGAAGCGAGGGGCGAGAGAGACAGAGGGGCGAGAGAGAGACACAGGGGCGAGAGAGAGACAGAGGGGCGAGAGAGAGAGACAGAGGGGAAGAGAGAGAGAGAGACAGAGGGGAAAGAGGGAGAGACAGACAGAGGGGAGAGAAACAGACAGACAGAGGGGAGAGAAAGAGAGAGACAGAGGGAAGAGAGAGACAGAGGGAAGAGAGAGAGAGACAGAGGGGAGAGAAAGAGAGAAACAGAGGGGAGAGAAAGAGAGAGAGACAGAGGGAAGAGAAAGAGAGAGACAGAGGGGAGAGAAAGAGAGAGACAGAGGGGAGATAAAGAGAGAGACAGAGGGGGGAGAAAGAGACAGACAGAGGGAGAGAAAGAGACAGACAGAAGGGGGGAGAAAGAGACAGACAAAGGGGGGAGAAAGAGACAGACAGATGGGAGAGAAAGAGAGAGACAGAGGGGGGGAGAAAGACACAGACATAGGGGGGAGAAAGAGAGACAGAGGGAAGAGAAAGAGAGAGACAGAGGGGAGAGAAAGAGAGAGACAGAGGGGAGAGAAAGAGAGAGACAGAGGGGAGAGAAAGAGAGAGACAGAGGGGAGAGAAAGAGAGAGACAGAGGAGAGAGGAGGAGAGAGAAAGAGAGAGACAGGGGGGAGAGAGAGAGACAGAGGGGCAAGGGAGAGACAAAGGGGAGGGAGAGAGACAATGGGGAGAGAGAGAGACAGGGGAGAGAGAGAGACAGAAGGGAGAGAGAGACAGGGGAGAGATAGAGACAGGGAAGGGGGAGAGAGAGAGAGACAGAGGGGAGAGAAAGAGAGAGATAGAGGGGAGAGAAAGAGAGAGACAGAGGGGGGAGAAAGAGAGAGACAGAATGGAGAGAAAGAGAGAGACAGAGGGGAGAGAAAGAGACAGGCAGAGGGGAGAGACAGAGAGAGACAGAGGGGAGAGACAGAGACAGAGAAAGACAGAGGGGAGAGAAAGAGAGAGACAGAGGGGGAGAAAGAGAGAGACAGAGGGGAGAGAAAGAGAGAGAGGGGGGAGAAAGAGACAGACAGAGGGGGAGAAAGAGACAGACAGAGGGGGGGAGAAAGAGAGAGACAGAGGGGGGAGAAAGAGACAGACAGAGGGGAAAGAAAGAGACAGACAGAGGGAGGGAGAAAGAGACAGACAGAGGGGGAGAAAGAGACAGACAGAGGGGGGAGAAAGAGACAGACAGAGGAGGAGAAAGAGACAGACAGAGGATAGAGAAAGAGAGAGACAGAGGATAGAGAAAGAGAGAGACAGAGGGGAGAGAAAGAGAGAGACAGGGGGGAGAGAAAGAGAGAGACAGAGGGGCAAGAAAGAGACAGACAGAGGGGAGAGAAAGAGAAAGACAGAGGGGAGAGAGACAGAGGGGAGAGACACAGACAGAGAAGCGAGGGGCGAGAGAGACAGAGGGGCGAGAGAGAGACACAGGGGCGAGAGAGAGACAGAGGGGTGAGAGAGAGAGACAGAGGGGAAGAGAGAGAGAGAGAGAGACAGAGGGGAAAGAGGGAGAGACAGACAGAGGGGAGAGAAAGAGACAGACAGAGGGGAGAGAAAGAGAGAGACAGAGGGAAGAGAGAGAGAGACAGAGGGGAGAGAAAGAGAGAAACAGAGGGGAGAGAAAGAGAGAGAGACAGAGGGAAGAGAAAGAGAGAGACAGAGGGGAGAGAAAGAGAGAGACAGAGGGGAGAGAAAGAGAGAGACAGAGGGGAGATAAAGAGAGAGACAGAGGGGGGAGAAAGAGACAGACAGAGGGAGAGAAAGAGACAGACAGAAGGGGGGGGGAAAGAGACAGACAAAGGGGGAGAAAGAGACAGACAGATGGGAGAGAAAGAGAGAGACAGAGGGAGGGAGAAAGACACAGACATAGGGGGTAGAAAGAGAGACAGAGGGAAGAGAAAGAGAGAGACAGAGGGGAGAGAAAGAGAGAGACAGAGGGGAGAGAAAGAGAGAGACAGAGGGGAGAGAAAGAGAGAGACAGAGGGGAGATAAAGAGAGAGACAGAGGGGAGAGAAAGAGAGAGACAGAGGGGAGAGGAGGAGAGAGAAAGAGAGAGACAGGGGGAGAGAGAGACAGAGGGGCAAGGGAGAGACAAAGGGGAGGGAGAGAGACAATGGGGAGAGAGAGAGACAGGGGAGAGAGAGAGACAGAGGGGAGAGAGAGACAGGGGAGAGATAGAGACAGGGAAGGGGGAGAGAGAGAGACAGGGGAGGGGGAGAGAGAGACAGGGGAAGGGGAGAGAGAGACAGGGGAAGGGGAGAGAAAGAGAGAGAGACAGGGGAGGGAGAGAGAAACAGGGGAGGGAGGGAGAAACAGGGGAGGGAGGGAAAAACAGGGGAGGGGGGGGGGGAGAGGGAGAGAAACAGGGGAGGGAGGGGCAGAGAAACAGGGGAGGGAGGGAGGGGGTGGGAGGGGGAGAGACGCAGGGGAGTGCGGGGGAGAGACACAGGGGAGGGAGGAGGGAGAGACACAGGGGAGGGAGGGGAGAGACACAGGAGAGGGAGGGGAGAGACACAGGGGAGGGAGGAGGGAGATACACAGGGGAGGGGAGAGACACAGGGGAGGGAGGGGGGAGAGACACAGGGGAGGGAGAAACACAGGGGAGGGAGAAACACAGGGGGAGGGAGGGGGAGAAACACAGGGGAGGGAGGGAGAAACACAGGGGAGGGAGGGGAGAGACACAGGGGAGGGAGGAGGGAGATACACAGGGGAGGGGAGAGACACAGGGGAGGGGAGAGACACAGGGGAGGGAGGGGGGAGAGAAACAGGGGAGGGAGGGGGGGAGAGACACAGGGGAGGGAGGGGGGAGAAACACAGGGGAGGGAGAAACACAGGGGAGGGAGAAACACAGGGGAGGGAGGGGGAGAAACACAGGGGAGGGAGGGAGAAACACAGGGGGGGGGGAGGGGGAGAGAAAGAGAGAGACAGAGGGGGGAGAAAGAGAGAGACAGAATGGAGAGAAAGAGAGAGACAGAGGGGAGAGAAAGAGACAGGCAGAGGGGAGAGACAGAGAGAGACAGAGGGGAGAGACAGAGAGAGACAGAGGGGAGAGAAAGAGAGAGACAGAGGGGAGAGAAAGAGAGACAGATTGGAGAGAAAGAGAGAGACAGAGGGGGAGACAGAGAGAGACAGAGGGGGGAGAAAGACAGAGACAGAGGGGAGAGAAAGAGAGAGAGAGAGGGGGGAGAAAGAGACAGACAGAGGGGGAGAAAGAGACAGACAGAGGGGGGAGAAAGAGACAGACAGAGGGGGGAAAAAGAGACAGACAGAGGGGGAGAAAGAGACAGACAGAGGGGAAAGAAAGATACAGACAGAGGGAGGGAGAAAGAGACAGACAGAGGGGGAGAAAGAGACAGACAGAGGAGGAGAAAGAGAGAGACAGAGGAGAGAGAAAGAGAGAGACAGAGGGGAGAGAAAGAGAGAGAGAGAGGGGAGAGAAAGAGAGAGACAGAGGGGAGAGAAAGAGACAGACAGAGGGGAGAGAAAGAGACAGACAGAGGGGAGAGAGACAGAGGGGAGAGAGACAGACAGAGAAGCGAGGGGCGAGAGAGACAGAGGGGCGAGAGAGAGACAGAGGGGGCGAGAGAGAGACAGAAGGGAAAGAGAGAGAGAGACTGAGGGGAAGAGAGAGAGAGAGACAGAGGGGAAAGAGGGAGAGACAGACAGAGGGGAGAGAAAGAAACAGACATAGGGGAGAGAAAGAGAGAGACAGAGGGAAGAGAGAGACAGAGGGAAGAGAGAGAGAGACAGAGGGGAGAGAAAGAGAGAAACAGAGGGGAGAGAAAGAGAGAGAGACAGAGGGAAGAGAAAGAGAGAGACAGAGGGGAGAGAAAGAGAGAGACAGAGGGGAGAGAAAGAGAGAGACAGAGGGGAGATAAAGAGAGAGACAGAGGGGGGAGAAAGAGACAGACAGAGGGAGAGAAAGAGACAGACAGAAGGGGGGAGAAAGAGACAGACAAAGGGGGAGAAAGAGACAGACAGATGGGAGAGAAAGAGAGAGACAGATTGGGGGAGAAAGACACAGACAAAGGGAGAGAAAGAGAGACAGATTGGAGAGAAAGAGAGAGACAGAGGGGGGAGACAGAGAGAGACAGAGGGGGGAGACAGAGAGAGACAGAGGGGGGAGAAAGACAGACAGAGGGGAGATAAAGAGAGAGACAGAGGGGGGAGAAAGAGACAGACAGAGGGAGAGAAAGAGACAGACAGAAGGGGGGAGAAAGAGACAGACAAAGGGAGAGAATGAGAGACAGATTGGAGAGAAAGAGAGAGACAGAGGGGGGAGACAGAGAGAGACAGAGGGGGGAGAAAGACAGAGACAGAGGGGAGAGAAAGAGAGAGAGAGAGGGGGGAGAAAGAGACAGACAGAGGGGGAGAAAGAGACAGACAGAGGGGGGAGAAAGAGACAGACAGAGGGGGGAAAAAGAGACAGACAGAGGGGGAGAAAGAGACAGACAGAGGGGAAAGAAAGAGACAAACAGAGGGAGGGAGAAAGAGACAGACAGAGGGGGAGAAAGAGACAGACAGAGGAGGAGAAAGAGAGAGACAGAGGAGAGAGAAAGAGAGAGACAGAGGGGAGAGAAAGAGAGAGAGAGAGGGGAGAGAAAGAGAGAGACAGAGGGGAGAGAAAGAGACAGACAGAGGGGAGAGAAAGAGACAGACAGAGGGGAGAGAGACAGAGGGGAGAGAGACAGACAGAGAAGCGAGGGGCGAGAGAGACAGAGGGGCGAGAGAGAGACAGAGGGGTGAGAGAGAGAGACAGAGGGGAAGAGAGAGAGAGAGAGAGAGACAGAGGGGAAAGAGGGAGAGACAGACAGAGGGGAGAGAAAGAGACAGACAGAGGGGAGAGAAAGAGAGAGACAGAGGGAAGAGAGAGACAGAGGGAAGAGAGAGAGAGACAGAGGGGAGAGAAAGAGAGAAACAGAGGGGAGAGAAAGAGAGAGAGACAGAGGGAAGAGAAAGAGAGAGACACAGGGGAGAGAAAGAGAGAGACAGAGGGGAGAGAAAGAGAGAGACAGAGGGGAGATAAAGAGAGAGACAGAGGGGGGGAGAAAGAGACAGACAGAGGGAGAGAAAGAGAGAGACAGAGGGGAGAGAAAGAGAGAGACAGAGGGGAGAGAAAGAGAGAGACAGAGGGGAGAGAAAGAGAGAGACAGAGGGGAGAGAAAGAGAGAGACAGAGGAGAGAGGAGGAGAGAGAAAGAGAGAGACAGGGGGAGAGAGAGAGACAGAGGGGCAAGGGAGAGACAAAGGGGAGGGAGAGAGACAATGGGGAGAGAGAGAGACAGGGGAGAGAGAGAGACAGAAGGGAGAGAGAGACAGGGGAGAGATAGAGACAGGGAAGGGGGAGAGAGAGAGAGAGACAGGGGAGGGGGAGAGAGAGACAGGGGAAGGGGGAGAGAGAGACAGGGGAAGGGGAGAGAAAGAGAGAGAGACAGGGGAGGGAGAGAGAAACAGGGGAGGGAGGGAGAAACAGGGGAGGGAGGGAAAAACAGGGGAGGGGGGGGAGAGGGAGAGAAACAGGGGAGGGAGGGGCAGAGAAACAGGGGAGGGAGGGAGGGAGGGGGTGGGAGGGGGAGAGACACAGGGGAGTGCGGGGGAGAGACACAGGGGAGGGAGGAGGGAGAGACACAGGGGAGGGAGAGACACAGGGAGGGAGGAGGGAGAGACACAGGGGAGGGAGGGGAGAGACACAGGGGAGGGAGGGGAGAGACACAGGGGAGGGAGGAGGGAGATACACAGGGGAGGGGAGAGACACAGGGGAGGGAGGGGGGAGAGACACAGGGGAGGGAGAAACACAGGGGAGGGAGAAACACAGGGGAGGGAGGGAGAGAAACACAGGGGAGGGAGGGAGAAACACAGGGGAGGGAGGGGAGAGACACAGGGGAGGGAGGAGGGAGATACACAGGGGAGGGGAGAGACACAGGGGAGGGGAGAGACACAGGGGAGGGAGGGGGGAGAGACACAAGGGAGGGAGGGGGGAGAGAAACAGGGGAGGGAGGGGGGAGAGACACAGGGGAGGGAGGGGGGAGAAACACAGGGGAGGGAGAAACACAGGGGAGGGAGAAACACAGGGGAGGGAGGGGGAGAAACACAGGGGAGGGAGGGAGAAACACAGGGGAGGGAGGGGGAGAGAAAGAGAGAGACAGAGGGGGGAGAAAGAGAGAGACAGAATGGAGAGAAAGAGAGAGACAGAGGGGAGAGAAAGAGACGGGCAGAGGGGAGAGACAGAGAGAGACAGAGGGGAGAGACAGAGAGAGACAGAGGGGAGAGAAAGAGAGAGACAGAGGGGAGAGAAAGAGAGACAGATTGGAGAGAAAGAGAGAGACAGAGGGGGGAGACAGAGAGAGACAGAGGGGGGAGAAAGACAGAGACAGAGGGGAGAGAAAGAGAGAGAGAGAGAGAGGGGGGAGAAAGAGACAGAGAGAGGGGGGAGAAAGAGACAGACAGAGGGGGGAAAAAGAGACAGACAGAGGGGGAGAAAGAGACAGACAGAGGGGAAAGAAAGAGACAGACAGAGGGAGGGAGAAAGAGACAGACAGAGGGGGAGAAAGAGACAGACAGAGGAGGAGAAAGAGAGAGACAGAGGAGAGAGAAAGAGAGAGACAGAGGGGGAGAGAAAGAGAGAGAGAGAGGGGAGAGAAAGAGAGAGACAGAGGGGAGAGAAAGAGACAGACAGAGGGGAGAGAAAGAGACAGACAGAGGGGAGAGAGACAGAGGGGAGAGAGACAGACAGAGAAGCGAGGGGCGAGAGAGACAGAGGGGCGAGAGAGAGACACAGGGGCGAGAGAGAGACAGAGGGGCGAGAGAGAGACAGAAGGGAAAGAGAGAGAGAGAGACTGAGGGGAAGAGAGAGAGAGAGACAGAGGGGAAAGAGGGAGAGACAGACAGAGGGGAGAGAAAGAAACAGACATAGGGGGGAGAAAGAGAGAGACAGAGGGAAGAGAAAGAGAGATACAGAGGGGAGAGAAAGAGAGAGACAGAGGGGAGAGAAAGAGAGAGACAGAGGGGAGAGAAAGAGAGAGACAGAGGGGAGAGAAAGAGAGAGACAGAAGGGAGAGAAAGAGAGAGACAGAGGGGAGAGAAAGAAAGAGACAGAGGGGAGAGGAGGAGCGAGAAAGAGAGAGACAGAGGGGAGAGAGAGAGACAGAGGTGCAAGAGAGAGACAAAGGGGAGGGAGAGAGACAATGGGGAGAGAGAAAGACAGGGGGGAGATAGAGACAGGGAAGGGGGAGAGAGAGAGAGAGAGAGAGAGAGGAGGGGGAGAGAGAGACAGGGGAAGGGGAGAGAGAGACAGGGGAAGGGGAGAGAGAGAGAGAGAGAGACAGGGGAGGGAGAGAGAAACAGGGGAGGGAGGGAGGGAGAAACAGGGGAGGGGGAAGGGGGAGAGAAACAGGGGAGGGAGGGGGAGAGAAACAGGGGAGGGAGGGAGGGGGAGGGAGGGGGAGAGACACAGGGGAGTGAAGGTGAGAGACACAGGGGAGGGAGGAGGGAGAGGCACAGGGGAGGGAGATACACAGGGGAGGGAGGGGAGAGACACAGGGGAGGGAGGGGAGAGACACAGGGGAGGGAGGGGGGAGAAACACAGGGGAGGGAGAAACACAGGGGAGGGAGGGGGAGGGAGAAACAAAGGGGAGGGAGGGGTTGGGAGAAAGACAGGGGAGGGAGGGGGAGAAAGACAGGGGAGGGAGGGGGGGAGAAACACAGGGGAGGGAGGGGGAGAGACACAGGGGAGGAAGGGGGGAGAGACAGAGGGGCGAGAGAGAGACACAGGGGCGAGAGAGAGACAGAGGGGCGAGAGAGAGACAGAAGGGAAAGAGAGAGAGACAGAGGGGAAGAGAGAGAGAGACAGAGGGGAAAGAGGGAGAGACAGAGAGAGGGGAGGGAAAGAGACAGACAGAGGGGAGAGAAAGAGAGAGACAGAGGGAAGAGAGAGAGAGACAGAGGGAAGAGAGAGAGACAGAGGGGAGAGAAAGAGAGAAACAGAGGGGAGAGAAAGAGAGAGAGACAGAGGGGAGAGAAAGAGAGAGACAGAGGGGAGAGAAAGAGAGAGACAGAGGGGAGAGAAAGAGAGAGACAGAGGGGAGAGAAAGAGAGAGACAGAGGGGAGAGAAAGAGAGAGACAGAGGGGAGAGGAGGGGAGAAAAAGAGAGAGACAGAGGGGAGAGAGAGAGAGACAGAGGGGCAAGAGAGAGACAAAGGGGAGGGAGAGAGACAATGGGGAGAGAGAGAGACAGGGGAGAGAGAGAGACAGAGGGGAGAGAGAGATAGGGGAGAGATAGAGACAGGGAAGGGGGAGAGAGAGAGAGAGAGACAGGGGAGGGGGAGAGAGAGACAGGGGAAGGGGAGAGAGAGACAGGGGAAGGGGAGAGAGAGACAGGGGAAGAGGAGAGAGAGAGAGAGAGAGACAGGGGAGGGAGGGAGAGAGAAACAGAGGAGGGAGGGAGAAACAGGGGAGGGAGGGAGAAACAGGGGAGGGGGAGAGGGGGAGAGAAACAGGGGAGGGAGGGGCAGAGAAACAGGGGTGGGAGGGGGAGAGACACAGGGGAGTGAGGGGGAGAGACACAGGGGAGGGAGGAGGGAGAGACACAGGGGAGGGAGGAGGGAGATACACAGGGGAGGGAGGGGAGAGACACAGGGGAGGGAGGGGAGAGACACATGGGAGGGAGGAGGGAGATACACAGGGGAGGGGGAGAGACACAGGGGAGGGAGGGGAGAGACACAGGGGAGGGAGGGGGGGAGAAACACAGGGGAGGGAGAAACACAGGGGAGGGAGGGGGAGGGAGAAACAAAGGGGAGGGAGGGGGAGGGAGAAAGACAGGGGAGG
This sequence comes from Bombina bombina, assembly GCF_027579735.1. Taxonomy (NCBI): domain Eukaryota; kingdom Metazoa; phylum Chordata; class Amphibia; order Anura; family Bombinatoridae; genus Bombina; species Bombina bombina. The sequence continues at coordinate 369,054,190 of NC_069499.1, read as the reverse complement.
GAGGGGGGAGAAAGACAGGGGAGGGAGGGGGGAGAAACACAGGGGAGGGAGGGGGAGAGACACAGGGGAGGGAGGGGGGAGAGACACAGGGGAGGGAGGGGGAGAGACACAGGGGAGGGAGAAACACAGGGGAGGGAGAAACACAGGGGAGGGAGAGGGAGGGAGAAGCACAGGGGAGGGAGGGGGGGAGAAAGACAGGGGAGGGAAGGGGGAGAAAGACAGGGGAGGGAGGGGGGAGAAAGACAGGGGAGGGAGGGGGGGAGAGACACAGAGGAGGGAGGGGGAGAGACACAGAGGAGGGAGGGGGGAGAGACACAGAGGAGGGAGGGGGGAGAGACACAGGGGAGGGAGGGAGGGTGGAGACACAGGGAAGGGAGGGGGGAGAGACACAGGGGAGGGAGGGGGGGAGAGAAACAGGGGAGGGAGGGGAGACACAGGGGAGGGGGGAGTGAAACAGGGGAGGGGGGAGAGACACAGGGGAGGGGGGGAGAGACACAGGAGAGGGGGGAGAGACACAGGGGAGGGGGGAGAGACACAGGGGAGGGGGGGTGAGACACAGGGGAGGGGGGGAGAGACACAGGGGATGGGGAGAGACACAGGGGATGGGGGAGAGACAGGGGAGGGGGGGGAGAGACACAGGGGAGGGGGTAGAGACACAGGGGAGGGGGTAGAGACACAGGGGAGGGGGTAGAGACACAGGAGAGAGTGGGGGGTAGAGACACAGGGGAGAGGGGAGAGAAACAGGGGAGGGGGAGACACATCTATTTTAAAATAAAATCACTTTTATAACTACTACTTTGTCTGTCACACTTTATTCATTGAATAAAATTCTGCTGCAAATTATTCAGGGCTGCAGCACATGAGCACACACACTTGCCTAACCTGAGCTGATGATCTGATCCTGTGATGAGGTCCAGTCGCCGTCGGTCACTGCCTAGACTTCGACTGAGAGAGACAGCACTCCTATCTGTCACACACTCAACGGTCCACTTGACCCCACATGGCTCCGTGTCCACACTGTCCGCTCCTCCACACTCCTCCTCGGTCGGCTCCTCCTGGAGTCTTCAGTTTTCTCCTCCTGGCACCACCACACTGCAGCACAGTCCTCCCTCCCTCCTCCAGGTCCCAGGACCCCCTCGCCTCCTCACTGACTCCACAACCGGCGCAATGCTGCTGCTGATGTCTGAGTCCAATCTGTGTGAGCACTCAGTCTCAGCACTGCAGTGAGCAGTGCACGCCACTAGTCTTCTTCCGCACGCTGTAAGTTCCAGCAGCAGCTCTTCTCCCTCCTTTCTTCCCACCTGAACTCAACTGTGACTGTCTGAACAGCCCGGCGCGACGTCACATGACCAATGACCCACACGTCACTCTGTCAATCAGCAGGCACGCCTTCCCACAGTGTTCAGAGCGCTGAATGCTGATTGGCTGAGTGATTAGCTCATCATGGAGGCGGTTTTGAGAACTGCCTCCAATGGAGCTACTATGAGTGCCGTGCAACTCACCAGTAGGTGGCGCAGCTCTTAGTGAGCAGAGAATTGTTATTTTAGATCCATGTTGCGCAATTAATGGAGAGCAGCGGACAGGCGTACTGTCTCCTAATTGTGCAACATTGGATGGAGGATGCTTATGCTATGATGATTTTGGCGCAACTTAGCGCAGTAAAATAAAATAATTATGCTCGCCATAGGGGGGGTAAGCTTGGTGCGGTGGCCAAAAAAAATAAGATTTTTAATTTTATTTTTTATTTTTAATAAATATTATTTGTGAAATCTGCTGCCTCCCCTGCCTCCTATTACTGCACATCCCTGGTGAGCTTGTGGTAGCAATAAACAGTTACTTGTTATGGCTGGTTATTTATCGTGCTCCTGCAAATTGGCAAATTTGCCCATTTGCAGACGTGCGATAAATTAGCGCTCCACTTGTAATCTAGCCCTACGTAAGGGAAATGCTTACGCTGATAAGATGGCAAAGTCAGCAGCCCTAGACAGTCATAGCTTATACAAGCCTCCCCATACAGGAATTCTTAGACAGTCCCCTGGTCTGTTTAGAGACATATTATGACAACATACTGCAAGATAAAAATAGACACGTGGCGCAACCTTAGCGCTGCGGAATCTGCTGGCGCTCTACAAATTACTGATAATAATAATAGGGCCACATAAGAGGATAATAAGCTGTATGGTCCTAACAACAAATTACCAGCCCTTCCCATGTCTCTCATGCCCTACATAGTGTGGCTTGCTTATTGTATCGCTCATGTTAAAAAAGAGGCTATGTAAAGTATTATTTCTTCCCATTGGTGGCACCTGGACTAAGACAGGCAATAGATGCAGAGTGTTTGGTCTGTGTGATATGCTTACAACATAATGCAGGAAAACCTGTCAAACCAGTGCAGTGTAATCACCCTCCTTGCCCCTGGGGACCTTTTGTCAATTTGCAGATGGATGTCATTGAGCTGCCTAAGGTTATGAATTACAAATATGTGTTAGTGATAATAGACACGTACACAAGTTGGGTAGAAGCTTATCCCTTTGCATATCTATGAGTTTATTCCAATATATGGGCTACCCCAACATATATTCTCAGATCAGGGCACACTCTTTACAGGACAGATAGTACAGGACGTTGCCAAAGCCTAACAAATCTCATATCACTTGCATTGTTCTCATCATCCCCCGAGTGCTGGTGCTGTAGAAAGAGCTAATGGCATCCTGAAAAATAAATTGGCAAAAAACTGTAAGGAAACAAAATTGAAATGGCCGGATGGTGTGGGATGATTTAAAACAACAAAAGCGAAAAACCAAAAAAAACAAACACAAAACAAAACAAAAAAATTACCCAACTGTATTAAGTTCTGTTTTATCCCATGCAAGTTTATAATTATTCTGTTTTTACATAATAGGAAAGTTTGATATGGGTAATTTGAGTTAGGAGTTAGTGTTAATCAATACTCTGATGTTTTTGTTTTCCATATTCCAGCCCTCACGTCTATATGTAAATAGTGTCTACAACAGACCACTCTGATGCACTAATGGTTAGCCTCTCTGAACGGTGCTTGTCTTGTGCATGAGTAGATATACATAATGCTATATGTTTAATTGATATGAAAGGCTGACATGATACATTTATTTTAAAACCTGCCTTGCTGATCACTGTTTTATTGTTAATCTCACTCAATCTTCATATCTGTAGATATAATCTCCCTCTGTATTATGTTTCATTGCGGCTGCTAGGACCAAGCACCACTCTGGCTGGGGCTATCATGTGGAAAGATCTGACTTCCCTTGTGTACATATAACCTCACCACCGACTTTTAGATAGTTCAGCATGAATATTCTCACTATCAAACACCCATGTAGGACTGCTGCAATATTTGACTCACTACCTTATTAGAACCTGAGCGATTACAGAGACACTTTTTGAGTTATTTATAAAAAGGATCCCTTTACTAGGTTCCTAAAGCTTATATACATTCCTATTCTCAGTCAGAAGAAACACTGCACGCCATGCCTTTCCCTAAACAGTTCTTTATCTGTGCACAGTCAGGCACACTCATTAAGGCCTCATCTAGTGCTTCCCACAAAGTAATGACTCACTGTCTCATTTAATATTCCACCGCCAGCTCTATGCCATAGCATGACACAAGTTTTATCTCAGCGAGTTTTCCCTCCCATCAGGTTTAGCTCCATAGAGGTATTTCCATCCCTCCAATTATACCTGTCAGTGTTCCTCGTGCTGCGTATAGACGCGAGCTAATTATACATTTTTATTACTCTAAACACAAATATGCTTAATTTTATGGGCATATCTTAATCGGTTTGCACATGTAGGGGTCTCTGGGTTCCTGTATCTCTAGACTTGATTGATTCCTTTACAGAATCTATGATATCATCCAAGCTCTTTCCAAAACACATAGTATTGATCCTGAACCAGTGAACCTATATACTCTATAACACATTTATTAATACAGATACTGCCTTCATCATATATATGTGTGTACATGTATGTATATATACATATTTTGACATACTCCCATTGTAGCTTGTTAATAACAACTGTTTATAGTGACTGGTAATATTACATTAGAATACTGAGATTAAGTACAAGGACAATATAACATGACCTAATCACATCACTCCATTTTAGGGGTCCACCACCTGCCCTCAGTTTTTAATATACTGAAGGATTTAATGCTACACCACTCTACACAAAACTCATTTGAGTCAATATACCTTCTGTTCTATTTGACTTAAAGCAGGTGTAGTACCCAAATGCCTTACCTACCTCTAGAGCCAATTTCACTGGCTGATATTCAGTTTGCCACAATTTAGTTTCACCCTTAATTAAGTAATATCACGTTCTTCTAGCCCCTCTTTACCATGTGCCATACAGTCGCCCATCCCTTATTAAAAATTCTGATCATAGTTATTTCTCAATCCGGCAGACCCACAGAGTGTTTTCCTTCCAAGCGCCTCTCAAATGTCTCCCTTCCTACTCCTTACTTAAGGTCCTTTTGAATCTTCACCAAACGTAGGAGCTTATCTTTGGACTCACATAACCCACTTACTGATCTTGACTGTAAGCCATATTCACAAATTTATTAGCTCATGCTGTATCAATATACCCCTAGACACGCCCCCCCCTCCCTTAATACTCTGAGCGGCTCTTGCCCGCTGATATCCCCTTCCCCCCTATACATGTCGGCCCAAAAGTGGCAGACTCATATACTAACTCTCCACGGCCTGCTGTAGTGTTGTGGAGATCATCTATCAGTATTATAATATAAAATGAAGTTCTATTTCATTTCACCTTAACTTCTGTCTAGCACCATGTTAAAACTTGATACGTAACTCTCTTATCATATGTGAAAACTGTTTTGTCACCAATAACAGCTTTTAGACAATGTAAGACTTTCTCTGATGTAATATTATCTCAAAGGTGAATCTTGTTTGTTAATCTTTACTTCAACTTCAATAAAAAATTTATTTGGAAAAAAAAAAAAAAAAAAAAAGATAGATAATGAGGCCTATTTATCATATGTCTGTCGGACCTGATCCGACACTGCGGATCAGGTCCAACAGACATCGATGAATGCGGAGAGCAATACGCTCTCTGTATTCAGCATTGCACCAGCAGCTCACAAGAGCTGCTGGGCAACGCTGCCCCCTGCAGACTCGTGGCCAATCGGCCGCCAGCAGGGAGGTGTCAATCAACCCGATCGTATTCGATCGGGTTGAATTGCGGCGATTCCTGTCCGCCTCATCAGAGCAGGCGGACAGGGTTATGGAGCAGCGGTCTTTAGACCGCTGCTCCATAACTTGTGTTTCTGGCGAGTCTGAAGACTCGCCAGAAACACTGCCCTTCAAGCTCCATACGGAGCTTGATAAATGGGCCCTCAATGCCTTTACTACCCATTTGCCAGCTTTGCACAACCAACATTGTTATAATAATATACTTTATAACATTTAAACCTTTACATTTCTGCCTGCTTCCAAGCCACTACAGACAGCCTCTTATCACATGCTTGTTTATTAGCTTTTAACAGGAGACTTCTAGTTCACGTGGGCCATATAGATAACATTGTGCTCACGCCAGTGGGTTGCGGATGACACTGCACTAATTGGTTAAAATGCAAGTCGATAGATAATAAATAAATAGTCAAAAGAATCTTAGATACAAGGTAATCACAGAGGTTAAAAGTGTATTAATATAACCGTGTTATTTATACAAAACTGGGGAATGGATAATAAAGGGATTATCAATCTTTTTGAACAATAAACGTTTTGTAGTTGACTGTCCCTTTAAGTCTCTCCATCTTCAGGTACATACTGCGCAGCCACAGGATGATAATAGTTTAGAGCATACCATCTCACCTGATGATTTTGTAACGGTTAAAAGCTTTTCCAGAAAAACAGCTCTAGAGTCACAGAAGAAGGGGCCTATACCATGAACTACTTATCACACCAACAGCCATTAAAGTCACAGCAGTTAAATCGTGGATCCACATATCTCACTGCAAATTGGTGCTACCACAGACTGATCCTATCACTTGAAAGGAAATCCAAAAAGACTGAGCCTTTAGGAACTATCATTTTCTGAAAGTGTTTTACTATTTCCTGAGTTTCTTGAAACTAAACAAATCATTTTTTAATTGTTATTTTTTTCTGTATGTTGCTTTTACACTCTGGTGATGCTCTTATGGGAGTGTAAAGGAATTCCCTGCTCTGTAAAACTTTTAATGATCACTCATATTAGCAATTAATTTTGGTGTAATTTGCTTTATTCTATCACTGTGTAATTGTATTAAATGCATATAAAACCTACTGTGAATCCTTTTATATTTTTGGGAATTCTCACTGTTTCCAGATATGTCATCCACAGCCCCCTATGGGAACAGGACAATTCATTTATTGCTACTGCCAAAGCCTTCTACTGCCACACTGAAGGTAAATGTGCCTACTGGATATGGTTCATACCACATAGCCATGATTCTGGGTATCCTTATATTAGTGTCCCTCTAGTTAATTAAACTCTTTAGCTTTAATTTAAAAAGGTGTTGGTAAATTCATCCACAGTGTACTCCACTCTCTACAGGGATCTACTCATATCATGGTTTACCGCAATCCCATTAAAATGTACTTTTTCAAATCCTGAATGTTATCCTTTCCAGTTATGGATGTTAATTGGTAATTTGTATTCTCTATGTTGTCATTGCCTTGATTATACCAGGTATATAACTACAAGCCACTTTTTCATGATATGTAACAATATTTACTTACATCATATCCCCCCCCCCCCCAAATACTGCATTGCAGAGGCTTGTATTTGTATAGTCTAAGACTATCCTTCTCTATATCTTTCAAGGAATGTGTATCATTCTAAGCTACTTGTCATTTTTGTAAACTTTATCAAGCTTGGAACCAGGGGTGGAACTACCATTGGTGCAGCAGGTGCTGTGGCACCATGGCCCAGGTGCTGGGGGGAGGGGGCAGCAGCCAGTCTATATATAGGCATGTGCAGAATATGTACAATCCTAAAGCGGGTAAGCATTTCATTAGTGCAGGTTAAAGGGTTATCTTGCTTGCCGCAGTCTTTAGAGCTGAAATTATATTCAAGGCCCAAACACAGAAATGACAGAAGCTCTGTGTATTCCAAGAAAATTGTTTGTGACAAGAGGTCACAATTCAAGGCTGGAGGAAAGGAGATTTAATCTCCAGCAATGTAAAAGAGCAATTAAATTGTGGATCTCATCACCTGAGGAGGTAGTAAATGCCAATACCTTAGATTATTTTAAAAATGGTTTATATACATTTCTGGCTAGAAACAGAATTCAGGGATAGGATTGTTTGTGTAATTTAAATGTGTCACCGTTTTAATGAGATTAATTTAAGCTCAACTGGACCTTTTTTGTAAGTATATTAGATTTGTATAGGTTGAACTTGATAGACTTCTATCTTTTTTCAACCTCATCTACTATGTTACTATGTTATTATGTAATATGCCAGAGTGATGGGCTGTGAATGCTTACACCTATCGTAGGATTTGTTGATTAATAACCATGATAATGCATTTAGATATATAAGCGACAATGTGAGTATGATGGTCCCTTTCACCCTGGTGAAGTCACTTACTAGTAACAAAATGTGTTGGTGGGAGGTTGTTTGCTGAGAAATTTAGTTGAGTGCCTAGGAATGCCTGTTTGTATGGTTGATGTAAAAATGTCCTATTTCCCTACCATTTATGCTGATTATGCTGTGATCACTAGTGACTTAATTTTACTGAATTGCTCAGGGAACTGATTAATGACACTGTCTTCCCTTTAAACAGCATGACTATCCTTTCTTTTTATCTATGTTTTTAATAGTTTGATGGTTAAGTTATAAATATGTATTTTAAAGTTTACTTTAGATTCTACTTATTTTTTTCTTTTGATTTAATTACAGGTCTATCTATCTGTAAAAATACATAAACACAGAAGGAACTTCTTAAGGCAATACGACTAATTTTCTCAAAGTAATCAAATAAGGCTGTTGTACTCATAATTATGGCAGCACTCTGATGTGCTGATAGACACAAACTGAGAGATCTCAGTGTCTAAACTCACTGAAATCGGGTTTAGGATTAGCTTTCCACCACACCTCCAGATTACCGGAAAAAGGATCTCACTCATGTACCAACCAAAGTTAAAAACATTTGTTAAAACAGCATAATAAAAACAAGAGGGAACATGATGTAACCCTTATACAAGCATAGCAATACTGCAATGTGTTTCTCAGCTATTCAAGCTGCTTCTTCAGGCATATGCTACTGAAGAAGAGCTGCTGAGTGCTGAATGTCAGTGAGCTGAGACACTGAAATCTCCCATTCTGTGTTGATCAGAAATAAGACGGATGTTTTGAAGAACTGCTGAGTGCTGGATGATCCTATGTGGCTAATGGGAACTGTATGATATAATATCTAATTATACTTGTGATTGTCTATACCTATTTGTATAATTGTATCTATCTATCTATCTATCTATCTATCTATCTATCTATCTATCTATCTATCTATCTATCTATCCATCTATCTGTTCTCATAAACATTATACAGAGCAGAATGTACAGCATTACAATTACTTACTACTTTTGGGGGGCTCAAAAAAATTTGTTGCCCCAGCGCACTTTTTTGAGTAGGCTGGCTACCGCTTGGAACACTGAAACTCCATTTTCTAAGATGTGTCACTTTTGACAAAAAATATTCTCAGATGCGTAGCTCTCCATATGAAAATAGTTTCCACATATATTTTTTTACCAGAATCCTAACATTCCTTAATTTTGGACAATGCCAGATAAAAGTGTTAGATGCTGGGGACTTGTAGGCAATATTTGGGGCTTTAATTAAGGGCTGGAGACACCCAACTCTGATATGTTTTTGGTTTTATTTATGTCTTATATAAGACTCCCAATTTCTGGTTCCGGTACCCTAGCAACTTGCAAGTTTGTCAACATGTAAGCATTAATATTTTTCAACAGAGTTTTGTCGGGTAAATGGAATAAATATGATTATGGTATAAGAACCAAATTTAAAGGGACCGTCAACTCAAATTTATGTATTGTTTAAAAAAATAGATAATCCCTTTATTAAAGGGACAGTCTACACCAGAATTTTTATTGTTTTAAAAGATAGATAATCCCTTTATTACCCATTCCCTAGTTTTGCATAACCAACACAGTTATATAAATACACCTTTTACCTCTGTGATTACCTTGTATCTAAGCCTCTGCAAACTGCCCCCTTATTTCAGTTCTTTTGATAGACATCCATTTTAGCTAATCAGAGCTGGCTCCCTGGAACTCCACATGTGTGAGCACAGTGTTATCTATATGACACACATGAACTAACACCCTCTAGTGGTGAAAACTGTCAAAATGCCCTAAGAGAAGAGGCAGCCTTCAAGGGCTTAGAAATTAGCATATGAACCTCCTAGGTTTAGCTTTCAAACAAGAATACCAAGAGAACAAATAAAAATTGGTGATAAAAGTACATTGGAAAATTGTTTAAAATTACATTCCCTATCTGAGTGATGAAAGTTTATTTTAGACTAGACTGTCCCTTTAACCCTTCCCCAGTTTTGCACAGAAAACATTGTTATATTAATGTACTTTTTACCTCTGTGATTACCTTATATCTAATCCTCTTCTGACAGCCCCCTGATCACATGACTTTTTATTTAGTATCTATTGACTTGAATTTAAGCCAATTAGTGCAGTGTCATACACAACCCACAGGCATGAAAACAATGTTATCTATATGGCTCACATGAACTAGCACTCCCCTGTTGTGTAAAGCTAATAAAAAAGAACGTGAAAAGAGGCTGTCTTTAGTGGCTTAGAAACAGGCAGAAATGTATTAATATAACAATGTTGGTTATGCAAAGCTGGGGAATGGGTAGTAAAGGCATTATCTATCTATTTAAACAATAAAAATTTTTTAGTGTACTGTCCTTTTAAGCCTTTCATCTTGGTTTAGCAGTCCTGGGGTTTGGAGAAGCTTATCAATATAATGCCCTACCAATAAGTAGGCAAAATAGACAAACATTTTCTGTCTTAAATATCCCTAATGATACAAATCAAGTTTCTAGTATCAGTCACCATCTGGTGTAAATAACATAATCCTGTATCCCTCAACTGTATAAATGGTTTTATCATGAACCAGGTATATACACTGAAACTGAGCAAGAAATATCTAACCATGTACAGAAATGACAGAAGCTCTGTTTATTACGAGAAAATTGTTTGTGACAAGAGGTCACAAATTAAGGATGGAGGAAAAAGAGTTAATCTCCAGCAATGTAAACTGTAAGAGCAATTAAATTGTGGAACTCATCACCTGAGGAGGTAGTAAATGCCAATACCTTAGATTCTTTTAAAAATGGTTTAGCTACATTTATGGCTAGAAACAGAATTCAGGGATATGATTGTTTGTGTAATTTGTATGTGTCACCTTTTTTAATGAGATTAATTTAAGCTCAACGGGAGCTTTTTTGTAAGTATATTAGATTTGTATAGGTTGAACTTGATAGACTTCTATCTTTTTTCAACCTCATCTACTATGTTACTATGTTATTATATAATATGCCAGAGTGATGGGCTGTGAACGCTTACGCCTATCATAGGATTTGTTGGTCAATAACCATGATAATGCATTTAGATATATAAGCGACAATGTGAGTATGATGGTCCCTTTCACCCTGGTGAAGTCACTTACTAGTGACAAAATGCGTTGGTGGTACTTTGATTGTTTGCCAAGAAATGTAGTTGATAAAGTTTCTTAATATTATTCTTGCTACTTTTAGACTGTTACTGATTTGGATATTACATTCATGAGGTTTCGTTGAGTATGATACTTTTTGATTGATTTTCTAGTATCAACAAAATTAAACCATGGAGTTAATGTGAAATATTTAGAGTTTTAACCAGAAATCGACAGATTGGGTTCACCCATTGAGTGCCTAGGAATGCCTGTTTGTATGGTTGATGTAAAAATGTCCTATTTCCCTACCATTTATGCTGATTATGCTGTGATCGCTAGTGACTTAGTGGATTGCAAGGACACACTGTATATTACCCCTTTCCCTATGGTAGCTATTCCTTTTTAATTTTACTGGATTGTGCAGGGAACTGATTAATGGCACTGTCTTTCCTTTATACAGCCTGACTATATTTCTTTTTATCTATGTTTTTAATAGGTTGATGGTTAAGTTATAAATATGGATTTTAATGTTTACTTTAGATTCTACTTTTTTTTTTTCTTCTGATTTAATTACAGGTCTATCTATCTGTAAAAATACGTAAACACAGAAGGAACTTCTTAATGCAATACGACTAATTTTCAATTTCTCAAAGTAATCAAATAAGGCTGTTGTACTCATAATTATGGCAGCACTCTGATGTACTGATAGACACAAACTGAGAGATCTCAGTGTCTAAACTCACTGAAATCGGGTTTAGGATTAGCTTTCCACCACACCTCCAGATTACCGGAAAAAGGATCTCACTTGTGCACCAACCAATGTTAAAAACATTTGTTAAAACAGCATAATAAAAACAAGAGGGAACATGATGTAACCCTTATACAAGCATAGCAATACTGCAATGTATTTCTCAGCTATTCAAGTTGCTTCTTCAGGCATATGCTGCTGAGTGCTAAATGTCAGTGAGCTGAGACACTGAAATCTCCCATTCTGTGTTGATCAGAAATAAGATGGATGTTTTGAAGAACTGCTGAGTGCTGAATGATCCTATGTGGCTAATGGGAACTGTATGATATAATATCTAATGATACTTGTGATTGTCTATACCTATTTGTATAATTGTATCTATCTATCTATCTATCTATCTATCTATCTATCTATCTATCTATCTATCTATCTATCTATCTGTCCAAATAAACATTACACAGTGCAGAATGTACAGCATTAAAATTACTTACTACTGAGTTACTTTTGGGGGGCTCAAAAAAAAATTTTGCCCCAGCGCACTTTTTTGAGTACGCCAGCTACCGTTTTGGACACTGAAACTCCATTTTTCTAAGAAGTGTCAGTTTTGGCAAAAAATATTCTCAGATGCGTAGCTCTCCATATGAAAACAGATTCCACATATATTTGTTTACCAGAATCCTAACATTCCTTAATTTTGGACACTGCCAGATAAAAGTGTTGGATACTGGGGACTTGTAGGCAATATTTGGGCCATTAATTAAGGGCTGGAGACACCCAACTCTGATATGTTTTTGGTTTTATTTATGTCTTATATAAGACTCCCAAATTCTGGTTCCGGGACCCTAGCAACTTGCAAATTTGTGTCAGGGTTTTTTTCCCTGTTTTGTTTGCCATGTGCTGCTGGCAACCTTTTTACTCACCTCTCTTCCTGACTATGGTGCATTGTGGGGGATGCTGCTCATTTCCTGCACTTCCTTTTATGGCCAGACTGGTGTGCATCATCCATGTGAGACAGGATGCAGTCTCAGAATTGTGATGTCATCACTTATTATTTAAAGGGCCTCTGTTCAGTATGCTTTGCCTTTGCGTTGTCTCAGACCTGTTTGTGAGAGTTCCTGTGTATTACCTGGCTGCCTGACGTCCTTCCTGGTTCCTGATCCCTGGCTTGTTCCTGACTCTGCTGTTTTCCTTGTTCCTGATTCCGGCTCGTCTGACTATTCGCTTTGGCTCCTGACTCGGCTCGTCTGACTACCAGCTCTGGTTTTGACTCCTGGCTTGTTATTTGATGTGTAGACTTTTTATTATGTTTTTTCAATTAATAAAGATGTGATTATTTTTGCACTTCTCGTCTCAGTCTGATTCCTGGCACCCTGATATTATGCAAAGGCCATGAATCCTGATGCTGCTAATTATACACCTTTACTTGCCATAATTTCCAGGATGGGTGTACAGGATCGCCGCTTGGATCAATTTGCACTAGCCCTGCAAGCCCTGCTAACTCGCACTGCACATTTGGACCAAAGTGTCCCGCAAGTTATGGCTGCTCCTGTTTCCGCTGCTGCACCTATGCCTACCAGGAGTATGTCCGGTTCTGCACTTCTACCTCAGCAATATGGACGCGATCTTATTCAGTGCAGAGGGTTTTTGAACCAGGTGGGCATTTACTTTGAGATGTTACCTCAGGCGTTTCCCTCTGACAGAGCTAAGGTGGGATTTCTCATCTCGTTACTCTCTGACACAGCTCTTGCCTGGGCTAATCCCTTGTGGGAGACTAATAAACCTGTGATTTCAAATTACCCTGAATTTGTGGCCTCCTTTCGAAGGGTATTTGATGTTCCGGCTCGCTCCTCCTCTGCTGCTGAACGACTCAGGTCCATTCAGCAAGGTACAAGATCTGTTGCTCAGTATGCTATTGAGTTCTGTATGCTTGCCGCAGAGGTAGGTTGGAACAATGAAGCCCTTGTTGCCGTCTTCTTTCATGGGCTCTCTGATGCGATTAAAGACAAAGTTGCTGCCAGAGATTTACCAGAGGATCTCGAGGCATTGCTGTCTTTTTTTATCCTAATTGACATCAGACTAAGAGAGAGGCCCTCTTTCAAGGAGCGCTTGCGGAAGCCTCCTGTTCTGTTGTCTCCTACGTGTTCATTGCCATCCATGCCTCCCTCTCCTCCCATGCCTCCTGGTCCCGAGTCACCAGGTACTGCTGAGCCAATGCAGTTGGAATTCATGCATCTCTCTGCGGCGGAGAGGGCCTTTAGGAGGAGGGAGGGACTCTGCCTCTATTGTGGGTTACAGGGCCACCTTTTGAAGTCTTGTCCTACACGGCCAGAAAACGCTCATACCTAAGGTCCTGTCGGGGGCAGACCTTGGGTGGTTTATCCTCGTCCCCGGAACCGCTTAAGGAGAAACCTTTGGTCATGGTTGTCTTTTCCTTGGTAGACTCCTCCATAGTCACTCAGGCTCTTGTTGACTCCGGTGCTGCGGGCTATTTCATTGACAGTGCTTTTGTATCAAAACACTCTATTCCTGTTTTGCCTCGGTCCGTTCCGCTTGCTATTGAGGCCATTGATGGCAGGCCCCTTAAGCCCGCCCTTGTTACTCACGAAACTGCTCCGTTGTTCATGGCTGTTGGGGCACTCCATTTTCAAACCCTCCAGTTCCAGGTGATAAACTCTCCACATTTTCCAGTTGTTCTGGGTTATCCCTGGCTCCAAAAGCACAATCCCAGTCTTGACTGGCGCAGGTCCAAAATTTTGTCGTGGTCCCTGCAATGTATTTCCACTTGTCTTCGGAAACCAGTTAAAGTCTTGTGCACTTCTTCGGTATCTCAATTGCCAGAGGAGTACCGAGAGTTCCTAGACGTGTTTGACAAGGTGCGTGCCGGTACGTTGCCTCCTCACCGGTCCTACGATTGTGCCATAGACCTGCAACCCGGAGCCATTCCTCCTCGGGGCCGGGTGTACCCTCTGTCTGTTGCAGAGAATTGTGCTATGGAGGAGTATGTTGCAGATGCTCTGTCGCAGGGGATCATCTGCAAATCCTGCTCTCCTGCAGGGGCTGGCTTCTTCTTTGTGAAGAAAAAGGGTGGCGAGTTAGGACCATGTATCGATTATAGGAGTCTTAATCATCTTACCATTAAGAATGCTTACCCTATTCCGCTCATTACGGAACTCTTTGACCACCTCAAGGGAGCTATGGTCTCTACTAAACTTGATTTGAGAGGAGCGTTCAATCTTGTTAGGATTAAGGAGGGTCACAAATTGAAAACAACATTTAACACCAGGAGCGGACATTATGAGTATCTTGTAATGCCCTTTGGCCTATGTAATGCTCCTGCTGTTTTTCAGGAATTTATTAATGATGTCCTATGAGATATGTTTCAACAGTGTGTTGTTGTGTACTTAGACTACATTCTCATACACTCACCCACACTTAAGGTTCATCATTCTGATGTTACACAGGTTCTTCAGAGACTACGTGAGAACGGCCTGTATTGTAAACTCAAGAAATGTGAGTTCCATCAGACTCAAGTAACCTTCCTAGGTTATATTATCTCTGTTGCAGGGTTCTCCATGGATCCTGACAAGTTATCTGCAGTTCTGCAGTGGCCTCGCCCAGTTGGTCTTCGGTCTATTCAACGTTTTTTGGGGTTCGCCAATTACTATAGAAAGTTTATTAAAAACTTTTCTTCCTTGGTTAAACCTATCACAGACATGACCCGTAAAGAGAATGATCTACTCCATTGGTCACCTACTGCCATTAAGGCCTTTGATAGTCTTAAGACTGCTTTTGCTGCCGCTCTAGTTCTGGCTCATCCTAACCCTGTCCTGCCTTTCGTTCTTGAGGTTGATGCGGAGTGCAATTATGAAATTGGCGACAGGGAATTACTATCCATAATTTTGGCACTCAAGGAATGGAGGCATCTTCTCGAGGGTACTAGCGTGCCAGTGCTCATTCTTACTGACCACAAGAATTTAACTTATCTATCTGAATCAAAACATTTGTCGCCCCGACAGGCCAGATGGGTGCTATTTTTGTCTCGGTTTAATTATGTGGTCTCCTACCTGCCTGGTAGTAAGAATGTTAGGGCTGATGCCCTCTCTCGACAAGACAATTTTCGCCTCTGTCCAAGGAGGAGTCTGTACCTACTCCTGTTATACCTCCTGACCATATTTTGGCTACCATACATACTAATTTGACTTCTTCCTTGAGGGAGGAGATCCTGGCTGCACAAACCAATTCACCTCCTGAGAAACCTAGTGGTAAGTGTTTTGTTCCTGAGAATCTTCGAACTAAACTTTTGCACACTTACCACTATCCTAAAGCCGCAGGTCACCCAGGCAAGAACCAAATGATTTGGTCTGTCACTCGACAATTCTGGTGGCCAGGTCTTCGTTCTTATGTTGCTGCGTATGTTGCCTCCTGCTCAGTTTGTGCACAGAATAAGACTCCTCAACGTCTTCCTGTGGGTCTTCTTCAACCTATTGCTAATGGTGAGCGTCCTTGGACACATCTTTCCATGGACTTCATTGTCGAGCTCCCTGTTTCCAATGGCAATACTGTTATCCTTATGGTGGTTGACCGTTTTCCTAAAATGTCACATTGCATTCCCTTGATGAAGCTGCCTACAGCTCAGGAGCTTGCTTAAATTTTGGCCCGGGAGGTCTTCCGTTTACATGGGTTACCCAAGGAGATAGTGTCAGACTGGGGTAGCCAGTTTGTCTCCAGATTTTGGCATTCCTTTTGTGCTCAAATGGGGATCCAGCTTTCCTTCTCCTCGGCATATCACCCTCAATCCAATGGGGCTGCGAAACGGTCTAATCAAGCTCTGGAACAGTTCCTCTATTGCTATGTCTCAGATCACCACAATAATTGGTCTGAACTGTTACCTTGGGCAGAGTTTGATTGTAATAGTGCTATTAATGCTTCCTCCAAGTTATCCCTGTTCATGGCGAATTATGGGTTTCAACCATCCTTGTTGCCCGAATCATTTATGTCTCAGGGTATTCCGGCTTGAGGAGCATCTCCGGCAACTCCGTTCCACGTGGGTGCAGATTCAGGATTGCCTTCATCGTTCTATGCAGCGCCAAAAGTTCCAGGCTGATCGTAGGCGTCTGCCCGTACCTTCCTATAAGGTTGGTGAGAGAGTTTAGCTGTCCTCCCGCAACTTGAACTTTCGTGTGCCTTCCAATAAATTGGCTCCCCGTTATGTTGGTCCTTTTCGAATACTCTGGCGGTTTAATCCTGTGGCCTACGCTCTTGACCTACCTCCTGCTATGCACATCTGCAATGTTTTTCATGTCTCCCTCTTGAAACCATTGGTTTGTAATCGGTTTACCACTGTGTTGCCTCGTCCCTGTCCTATCTTTGTTGACAACCATGAGGAGTATGAGGTCAGCAGCATTATTGACTCTCGTAAGTCCAGGGGCTGTGTACAGTATTTGGTTCACTGGAGGGGCTATGGTCCGGAGGAGCGTTCTTGGGTTCCCTCCACTCATGATCTCACTCATGCACCAACCAACGTTAAAACATTTGTTAAAACAGCATAATAAAAACAAGAGGGAACATGATATAACCCTTATACAACCATAACAATACTACAATGTGTTTCTCAGCTATTCAAGCTGCTTCTTCAGGCATATGCTACTGAAGAAGAGCTGCCGAGTGCTGAATGTCAGTGAGCTGGGTTACTGAAATCTCCCATTCTGTGTTGATTAGCAATAAGAGGGATGTTTTGAAGAACTGCTGAGTGCTGGATGATCCTATGTGGCTAATGGGAACTATATGATATAATATCTAATTGTACTTGTGACGGTCTATACCTATTTGTATAATTGTATCTATCTATCTATCTGTCCTCATAAACATTATACAGAGCAGAATGTACAGCATTACAATTACTTACTACTGAGTTACTTTTGGGGGGCTCAAAAAATTTTTTTTGCCCCAGCGCACTTTTTTGAGTAGGCCGGCTACCGCTTGGAACACTGAAACTCCATTTTTCTAAGAAGTGTCAGTTTTGGCAAAAAATATTCTCAGATGCGTAGCTCACCATATGAAAATAGATTCCACATATATTTGTTTACCAGAATCCTAACATTCCTTAATTTTGGACACTGCCAGATAAAAGTGTTGGACGATGGGGACTTGTAGGCAATATTTGGGGCATTTATTGAGGGCTGGAGACACCCAACTCTGATATGTTTTTAGTTTTATTTATATATTATGTCTTATATAAGACTCCCAATTTCTGGTTCCAGGACCCTAGCAAATTTGTGTCAGGGTTTTTTCCCTGTTGTGTTTGCCATGTGCTGCTGGCAGCCATTCTACTCACCTCTCTTCCTGACTATGGTGCATTGTGGGGGATGCTGCTCATTTCCTGCACTTCCTTTTTTTTCCAGACTGGTGTGCATCATCCGTGTGAGACAGGATGCAGTCTCAGAATTGTGATGTCATCACTTATTATTTAAAGGGCCTCTGTTCCGTATACTTTGCCTTTGCGTTGTCTCAGACCTGTTTGTGGGAGTTCCTGTGTATTACCTGGCTGCCTGACGTCCTTCCTGCTTCCTGATCCCTGGCTTGTTCCTGACTCTGCTGTTTTCCTTGTTCCTAATTCCGGCTCGTCTGACTATTCACTTTGGCTCCTGACTCGGCTGGTCTGACTATCATCTCTGGTTTTGACTCCTGGCTTGTTATTTGACTTGTGGACTTTATATTATTTTTTGCTATTAATAAAGGTGTGATTAATTTTGCACGTCTCGTCTGTCTGATTCCTGGCACCCAGACAGTTTGTCAACATGTAGGCATTAATATTTTTCAACAGAGTTTTGTAGGCTAAATGGAATAAATATGATTATGGTATAAGGACCAAAGTTAAAGGACCAGTAAACACAGTAGATTTGCATAATCAACACATGCAAGATAACAAGACAACTCAATAGCATTTACTCTGAATTTTAAATGAGTAGTAGATTTTGTTCTAACACATTTCAAAGTTATGTATATTTCCACTCCCCTTGTACTATGTGATAGCCATCAGCCAATCATAAATGCATATACGTATAGTCTGTGAATTCTTGCACATGCTCAGTAGGAGCTGATGAATCAAAAAGTGTAAATATAAAAGACTGTGCACATTTTTTTTTTAATGGAAGTAAATTGGAAAGTTGATTTTAATTACATGCTGTATCTGAATCATGAAAATTTAATTTGACCTGAGTGTCCCTTTAAAGGGACAATCAACTAAAATGTATATATTGTTTAAAAAAATAGATAATCCCTTTATTAAAGGGACAGTCTACATCAGAACTTTTTATTGTTTTAAAAGATAGATAATCCCTTTATCACCTATTCCCTAGTTTTGCATAACTAACACAGTTATATAAATACACCTTTTACCTCTGTGATTACCTTGTATCTAAGGCTTTGCAAACTGCCCCCTTATTTCAGTTCTTTTGAAAGACATCCATTTTAGCCAATCAGAGCTGGCTCCCTGGAACTCCACATGCGTAAGCACAGTGTTATCTATATGACACACATGAACTAACACCCTCTAGTGGTGAAAAACTGTCAAAATGCCCTAGGAGAAGAGGCGGCCTTCAAGGGCTTAGAAATTAGCATATGAACCTCCTAGGTTTAGCTTTCAAATAAGAATAACACGAGAACAAAGAAAAATTGGTAATAAAAATAAATTGGAAAATTGTTTAAAATTACATTCCCTATCAGAATCATGAAAGTTTATTTTGGACTAGACTGTCTCTTTAACCCTTCCCCAGTTTTGCACAGAAAACATTGCTATATTAATGCACTTTTTACCTCTGTGATTACCTTATATCTAATCCTCTTCTGACAGCCCCCTGATCACATGACTTTTTATTTAGTATCTATTGACTTGCATTTAAGCCTATTAGTGCAGTGTCATCCACAACCCACAGGCGTGAAAACAATGTTATCTATAGGGCTCACATGAACTAGCACTCCCCTGTTGTGTAAAGCTAATGAAAAAGAATGTGAAAAGAGGCTATCTTTAGTGGCTTAGAAACAGGCATAAATGTATTAATATAGCAATGTTGGTTGTGCAAAGCTGGGGAATGGGTAGTAAAGGCATTATCTATCTATTTAAATAATAAAAATTTTTTAGTTGCCTGTCCATTTAAGCCTTTCAACTTGGCTTAGTAGTCCTGGGGTTTGGAGAAGCTTATCAATATAATGCCCTACCAATAAGTAGGCAAAATAGACAAACATTTTCTGTCTTAAATATCCCTAATGATACAAATCAAGTTTCTAGTATCAGTTACCATCTGGTGTAAATTACATAATGCTGTCTCCCTCAACTGGATAAAAAATTTTTTTTCATGAACCAGGTGGATACACTGAAACTGAGCAAGAGATATCTAACCATGTACAAAAATGACAGAAGCTCTGTTTATTCCAAGAAAATTGTTTGTGACAAGAGGTCACAATTTAAGGCTGGAGGAAAGGAGATTTAATCTCCAGCAATGTAAACGTGTTTTTACTGTAAGAGCAATTAAATTGTGGAACTCATCACCTGAGGAGGTAGTAAATGCCAATACCTAAGATTTTTTTAAAGAATGGTTTAGATACATTTCTGGCTAGAAACAGAATTCAGGGATATGATTGTTTGTGTAATTTAAATGTCACCTTTTTTAATGAGATTAATTTAAGCTCAACTGGAGCTTTTTTGTAAGTATATTAGATTTATATAGGTTGAACTTGATAGACTTCTATCTTTTTTCAACCTCATCTACTATGTTACTATGTTATTATATAATATGCTAGAGTGATGGGCTGTGAACGCTTACGCCTATCGTAGGATTTGTTGATCAATATCCATGATAATGCATTTAGATATACAGGGAGTGCAGAATTATTATGCAAGTTGTATTTTTGAGGATTAATTTTATTATTGAACAACAACCATGTTCTCAATGAACCCAAAAAACTCATTAATATCAAAGCTGAATAGTTTTGGAAGTAGTTTTTAGTTTGTTTTTAGTTATAGCTATTTTAGGGGGATATCTGTGTGTGCAGGTGACTATTACTGTGCATAATTATTAGGCAACTTAACAAAAAACAAATATATACCCATTTCAATTATTTATTTTTACCAGTGAAACCAATATAACATCTCAACATTCACAAATATGCATTTCTGACATTCAAAAACAAAACAAAAACAAATCAGTGACCAATATAGCCACCTTTCTTTGCAAGGACACTCAAAAGCCTGCCATCCATGGATTCTGTCAGTGTTTTGATCTGTTCACCATCAACATTGCGTGCAGCAGCAACCACAGCCTCCCAGACACTGTTCAGAGAGGTGTACTGTTTTCCCTCCTTGTAAATCTCACATTTGATGATGGACCACAGGTTCTCAATGGGGTTCAGATCAGGTGAACAAGGAGGCCATGTCATTAGATTTTCTTCTTTTATACCCTTTCTTGCCAGCCAAGCTGTGGAGTACTTGGACGCGTGTGATGGAGCATTGTCCTGCATGAAAATCATGTTTTTCTTGAAGGATGCAGACTTCTTCCTGTACCACTGCTTGAAGAAGGTGTCTTCCAGAAACTGGCAGTAGGACTGGGAGTTGAGCTTGACTCCATCCTCAACCCGAAAAAGCCCCACAAGCTCATCTTTGATGATACCAGCCCAAACCAGTACTCCACCTCCACCTTGCTGGTGTCTGAGTCGGACTGGAGCTCTCTGCCCTTTACCAATCCAGCCACGGGCCCATCCATCTGGCCCATCAAGACTCACTCTCATTTCATCAGTCCATAAAACCTTAGAAAAATCAGTCTGGAGATATTTCTTGGCCCAGTCTTGACGTTTCAGCTTGTGTGTCTTGTTCAGTGGTGGTCGTCTTTCAGCCTTTCTTACCTTGGCCATGTCTCTGAGTATTGCACACCTTGTGCTTTTGGGCACTCCAGTGATGTTGCAGCTCTGAAATATGGCCAAACTGGTGGCAAGTGGCATCTTGGCAGCTGCACGCTTGACTTTTCTCAGTTCATGGGCAGTTATTTTGCGCCTTGGTTTTTCCACATGCTTCTTGCGACCCTGTTGACTATTTTGAATGAAACGCTTGATTGTTCGATGATCACGCTTCAGAAGCTTTGCAATTTTAAGAGTGCTGCATCCCTCTGCAAGATATATCACTATTTTTTACTTTTCTGAGCCTGTCAAGTCCTTCTTTTGACCCATTTTGCCAAAGGAAAGGAAGTTGCCTAATAATTATGCACACCTGATATAGGGTGTTGATGTCATTAGACCACACCCCTTCTCATTACAGAGATGCACATCACCAAATATGCTTAATTGGTAGTAGGCTTTCGAGCCTATACAGCTTGGAGTAAGACAACATGCATAAAGAGGATGATGTGGTCAAAATACTCATTTGCCTAATAATTCTGCACTCCCTGTATAAGCAACAATGTGAGTATGATGGTCCTTTTCACCCAGGTGAAGTCACTTACTAGTGACAAAATGTGTTGGTGGGAGGGGCCGAGTGTGGTACTGTGGTTGTTTGCCAAGAAATTTAGTTGATAAAGTTTCTTAATATTATTGTTGCTACTTTTAGACTGTTACTGATATGGATATTACATTTATGAGGTTTTGTTGAGTATGATACTTTTTGATTGATTTTCTAGTATCAACAAAATTAAACCATGGAGTTAATGTGAAATATTTAGAGTTTTAACCAGAAATCAGCAGATTGGGTTCATCCGTTGAGTGCCTAGGAATGCCTGTTTGTATGGTTGATGTATTACTACTACTATATTAATGCACTTTTTACCTCTGTGATTACTTTATATCTAATCCTCTTCTGACAGCCCCCTGATCACATGACTTTTTATTTATTATCTATTGACTTGCATTTAAGCCAATTAGTGCAGTGTGATCCACAACCCACAGGCGTGAAAACAATGTTATCTATAGGGCTCACATCAACTAGCACTCCCCTGTTGTGTAAGCTAATAAAAAAGAATGTGAAAAGAGCATGTCTTTAGTGGCTTATAAACAGACAGAAATGTATTAATATAACAATGCTGGTTGTGCAAAGCTGGGGAATGGGTAGTAAAGGCATTATCTATCTATTTAAACAATAACAATTTTTTAGTTGACTGTCCATTTAAGCCTTTCAACTTGGCTTATTGGTAGGGCATTATATTGATAAGCTTCTCCAAACCCCAGGACTACTAAGTAGGCAAAATAGACAAACATTTTCTGTCTTAAATATCCCTAATGATACAAATCAAGTTTCCAGTATCAGTTACCATCTGGTGTAAATAACATAATCCTGTCTCCCTCAACTGGATAAATGGTTTCTTCATGAACCAGGTGGATACACTGAAACTGAGCAAGAGATATCTAAACATGTACAGAAATGACAGAATCTCTGTTTATTCCAAGAAAATTGTTTGTGACAAGAGGTCACAATTTAAGGCTGGAGGGAAGGAGATTTAATCTCCAGCAATGTAAACGTGTTTTTACTGTAAGAGCAATTAAATTGTGGAACTTATCACCTGAGGAGGTAGTAAATGCCAATACCTTAGATTTTTTTAAAGAATGGTTTAGATACATTTCTGGCTAGAAACAGAATTCAGGGATATGATTGTTTGTGTAATTTAAATGTCACCTTTTTTAATGAGATTAATTTAAGCTCAAATGGAGCTTTTTTGTAAGTATATTAGATTTGTATAGGTTGAACTTGATAGACTTCTATCTTTTTTCAACCTCATCTTCTATGTTTCTATGTTATTATGTAATATGCCAGAATGATAGGCTGTGAATGCTTACACCTATCATAGGATTTGTTGTAAATAACCATGTTAATGCATTTAGATATATAAGCGACAATGTGAGTATGATGGCCCCTTTCACCCTGATGAAGTCACTTACAACTGAAAAAAAGCGTTGGTGGGAGGGGCCGGGTATGTTACTGTGGCTGTTTGCTGAGAAATGTAGTCGATAACGTTTCTTAATATTATTGTTGCTACTTTTAGACTGTTACTGATTTGGAAATTACATTCATGAGGTTTTGTTGAGTATGATACTTTTTGATTGATTTTCTAGTATCAACAAAATTAAACCATAGAGTTAATGTGAAATATTTAGAGTTTTAACCAGAAATCGGCAGATTGGGTTCACCCATTGAGGCCTACTTATCAAGCCGTTAACTTCCATTCGACGGCACAAATACACTCGCCTAAGATCGCCTAACATAGCTGCCACTGACCTGAATACGCTCTCCAAAGTTACCAAAAAAGCTGTAAAAAAGCTGCGCACCAAGTACGGGGGTAATGAGCAGCAGACTGTTGTTTACTAACAGTCACTGATCTCGCTGCTCTTCGGCTTTTTCCCAACTTTACTGGTTTACTGTCACTAAACACCCACACTATACTACACTGTTTTTACACCTATCCCGCTGCTCCCAGAGCCCACCGCCACTCTAATAAACTTATTAACCCCTTATCCTGCCATTACCGCAGCCCACCGTGACTCTAATAAACTTATTAACCCCTATCCTGCCATTCCCGGAGCCCACCGCCACTCTAGTAAACTTATTAACCCCTATCCTGCCATTCCCGGAGCCCACCACCACTCTAATAAACTTATTAACCCCTATCCTTCCATTCCCGGAGCCCACCGCCACTCTAATAAACTTATTAACCCCTATCCTGCTGCTCCCGGAGCCCACCACCACCTACATTATGTTATTAACCCCTAAACTGCCCCCCCTACACCGCCGCCACCTACATTATGTTATTAACTCCTAATCTTCCCCCTACACTGCCGTCACCTACATTATGTTATTAACCCCATATCTGCCCCCCCAACACCGTCGCCACCTACATTATACTTATTAACCCCTAATCTGCCGTCCTCAACATCACCTCCACTATATTAAATGTATTAACCCCTAAACCTAAGTCTTACCCTAACACCCCTAACTTAAATCTAATTTAAATAAATCTAAATAAAATTCCTATCATTACCTAAATTATTCCTATTTAAAACTAAATACTTACCTATAAAATAAATCCTAAAATAGCTACAATATAACTAATAGTTACATTGTAGCTATCTTATGGTTTATTTTTATTTTACAGGCAAGTTTGTATTTATTTTAACTAGGTAGAATAGTTACTAAATAGTTATTAACTATTTAATAACTACCTAGCTAAAATAAATACAAAAGTACCTGTAAAATAAAACCTAACCTAAGTTACAATAAAACCTAACACTACACTATAATTAAATAAATTAACTAAATTAAATATAATTACCTAAATTAAATTATCTAAAGTACAAAAAAACCAAACACTAAATTACAGTAAATAAAAACAAATTACAAATTACATCCTCAACCCGAAAAAGCCCCACAAGCTCATCTTTGATGATACCAGCCCAAACCAGTACTCCACCTCCACCTTGCTGGTGTCTGAGTCGGACTGGAGCTCTCTGCCCTTTACCAATCCAGCCACGGGCCCATCCATCTGGCCCATCAAGACTCACTCTCATTTCATCAGTCCATAAAACCTTAGAAAAATCAGTCTTGAGATATTTCTTGGCCCAGTCTTGACGTTTCAGCTTGTGTGTCTTGTTCAGTGGTGGTCGTCTTTCAGCCTTTCTTACCTTGGCCATGTCTCTGAGTATTGCACACCTTGTGCTTTTGGGCACTCCAGTGATGTTGCAGCTCTGAAATATGGCCAAACTGGTGGCAAGTGGCATCTTGGCAGCTGCACGCTTGACTTTTCTCAGTTCATGGGCAGTTATTTTGCGCCTTGGTTTTTCCACATGCTTCTTGCGACCCTGTTGACTATTTTGAATGAAACGCTTGATTGTTCGATGATCACGCTTCAGAAGCTTTGCAATTTTAAGAGTGCTGCATCCCTCTGCAAGATATCTCACTATTTTTTACTTTTCTGAGCCTGTCAAGTCCTTCTTTTGACCCATTTTGCCAAAGGAAAGGAAGTTGCCTAATAATTATGCACACCTGATATAGGGTGTTGATGTCATTAGACCACACCCCTTCTCATTACAGAGATGCACATCACCAAATATGCTTAATTGGTAGTAGGCTTTCGAGCCTATACAGCTTGGAGTAAGACAACATGCATAAAGAGGATGATGTGGTCAAAATACTCATTTGCCTAATAATTCTGCACTCCCTGTATAAGCAACAATGTGAGTATGATGGTCCTTTTCACCCAGGTGAAGTCACTTACTAGTGACAAAATGTGTTGGTGGGAGGGGCCGAGTGTGGTACTGTGGTTGTTTGCCAAGAAATTTAGTTGATAAAGTTTCTTAATATTATTGTTGCTACTTTTAGACTGTTACTGATATGGATATTACATTTATGAGGTTTTGTTGAGTATGATACTTTTTGATTGATTTTCTAGTATCAACAAAATTAAACCATGGAGTTAATGTGAAATATTTAGAGTTTTAACCAGAAATCAGCAGATTGGGTTCATCCGTTGAGTGCCTAGGAATGCCTGTTTGTATGGTTGATGTATTACTACTACTATATTAATGCACTTTTTACCTCTGTGATTACTTTATATCTAATCCTCTTCTGACAGCCCCCTGATCACATGACTTTTTATTTATTATCTATTGACTTGCATTTAAGCCAATTAGTGCAGTGTGATCCACAACCCACAGGCGTGAAAACAATGTTATCTATAGGGCTCACATCAACTAGCACTCCCCTGTTGTGTAAGCTAATAAAAAAGAATGTGAAAAGAGCATGTCTTTAGTGGCTTATAAACAGACAGAAATGTATTAATATAACAATGCTGGTTGTGCAAAGCTGGGGAATGGGTAGTAAAGGCATTATCTATCTATTTAAACAATAACAATTTTTTAGTTGACTGTCCATTTAAGCCTTTCAACTTGGCTTATTGGTAGGGCATTATATTGATAAGCTTCTCCAAACCCCAGGACTACTAAGTAGGCAAAATAGACAAACATTTTCTGTCTTAAATATCCCTAATGATACAAATCAAGTTTCCAGTATCAGTTACCATCTGGTGTAAATAACATAATCCTGTCTCCCTCAACTGGATAAATGGTTTCTTCATGAACCAGGTGGATACACTGAAACTGAGCAAGAGATATCTAAACATGTACAGAAATGACAGAATCTCTGTTTATTCCAAGAAAATTGTTTGTGACAAGAGGTCACAATTTAAGGCTGGAGGGAAGGAGATTTAATCTCCAGCAATGTAAACGTGTTTTTTACTGTAAGAGCAATTAAATTGTGGAACTTATCACCTGAGGAGGTAGTAAATGCCAATACCTTAGATTTTTTTAAAGAATGGTTTAGATACATTTCTGGCTAGAAACAGAATTCAGGGATATGATTGTTTGTGTAATTTAAATGTCACCTTTTTTAATGAGATTAATTTAAGCTCAAATGGAGCTTTTTTGTAAGTATATTAGATTTGTATAGGTTGAACTTGATAGACTTCTATCTTTTTTCAACCTCATCTTCTATGTTTCTATGTTATTATGTAATATGCCAGAATGATAGGCTGTGAATGCTTACACCTATCATAGGATTTGTTGTAAATAACCATGTTAATGCATTTAGATATATAAGCGACAATGTGAGTATGATGGCCCCTTTCACCCTGATGAAGTCACTTACAACTGAAAAAAAGCGTTGGTGGGAGGGGCCGGGTATGTTACTGTGGCTGTTTGCTGAGAAATGTAGTCGATAACGTTTCTTAATATTATTGTTGCTACTTTTAGACTGTTACTGATTTGGAAATTACATTCATGAGGTTTTGTTGAGTATGATACTTTTTGATTGATTTTCTAGTATCAACAAAATTAAACCATAGAGTTAATGTGAAATATTTAGAGTTTTAACCAGAAATCGGCAGATTGGGTTCACCCATTGAGGCCTACTTATCAAGCCGTTAACTTCCATTCGACGGCACAAATACACTCGCCTAAGATCGCCTAACATAGCTACCACTGACCTGAATACGCTCTCCAAAGTTACCAAAAAAGCTGTAAAAAAGCTGCGCACCAAGTACGGGGGTAATGAGCAGCAGACTGTTGTTTACTAACGGTCACTGATCTCGCTGCTCTTCGGCTTTTTCCCAACTTTACTGGTTTACTGTCACTAAACACCCACACTATACTACACTGTTTTACACCTATCCCGCTGCTCCCAGAGCCCACCGCCACTCTAATAAACTTATTAACCCCTTATCCTGCCATTACCGCAGCCCACCGTGACTCTAATAAACTTATTAACCCCTATCCTGCCATTCCCGGAGCCCACCGCCACTCTAGTAAACTTATTAACCCCTATCCTGCCATTCCCGGAGCCCACCACCACTCTAATAAACTTATTAACCCCTATCCTTCCATTCCCGGAGCCCACCGCCACTCTAATAAACTTATTAACCCCTATCCTGCTGCTCCCGGAGCCCACCACCACCTACATTATGTTATTAACCCCTAAACTGCCCCCCCTACACCGCCGCCACCTACATTATGTTATTAACTCCTAATCTTCCCCCTACACTGCCGTCACCTACATTATGTTATTAACCCCATATCTGCCCCCCCAACACCGTCGCCACCTACATTATACTTATTAACCCCTAATCTGCCGTCCTCAACATCACCTCCACTATATTAAATGTATTAACCCCTAAACCTAAGTCTTACCCTAACACCCCTAACTTAAATCTAATTTAAATAAATCTAAATAAAATTCCTATCATTACCTAAATTATTCCTATTTAAAACTAAATACTTACCTATAAAATAAATCCTAAAATAGCTACAATATAACTAATAGTTACATTGTAGCTATCTTATGGTTTATTTTTATTTTACAGGCAAGTTTGTATTTATTTTAACTAGGTAGAATAGTTACTAAATAGTTATTAACTATTTAATAACTACCTAGCTAAAATAAATACAAAAGTACCTGTAAAATAAAACCTAACCTAAGTTACAATAAAACCTAACACTACACTATAATTAAATAAATTAACTAAATTAAATATAATTACCTAAATTAAATTATCTAAAGTACAAAAAAACCAAACACTAAATTACAGTAAATAAAAACAAATTACAAATTACATCCTCAACCCGAAAAAGCCCCACAAGCTCATCTTTGATGATACCAGCCCAAACCAGTACTCCACCTCCACCTTGCTGGTGTCTGAGTCGGACTGGAGCTCTCTGCCCTTTACCAATCCAGCCACGGGCCCATCCATCTGGCCCATCAAGACTCACTCTCATTTCATCAGTCCATAAAACCTTAGAAAAATCAGTCTGGAGATATTTCTTGGCCCAGTCTTGACGTTTCAGCTTGTGTGTCTTGTTCAGTGGTGGTCGTCTTTCAGCCTTTCTTACCTTGGCCATGTCTCTGAGTATTGCACACCTTGTGCTTTTGGGCACTCCAGTGATGTTGCAGCTCTGAAATATGGCCAAACTGGTGGCAAGTGGCATCTTGGCAGCTGCACGCTTGACTTTTCTCAGTTCATGGGCAGTTATTTTGCGCCTTGGTTTTTCCACATGCTTCTTGCGACCCTGTTGACTATTTTGAATGAAACGCTTGATTGTTCGATGATCACGCTTCAGAAGCTTTGCAATTTTAAGAGTGCTGCATCCCTCTGCAAGATATCTCACTATTTTTTACTTTTCTGAGCCTGTCAAGTCCTTCTTTTGACCCATTTTGCCAAAGGAAAGGAAGTTGCCTAATAATTATGCACACCTGATATAGGGTGTTGATGTCATTAGACCACACCCCTTCTCATTACAGAGATGCACATCACCAAATATGCTTAATTGGTAGTAGGCTTTCGAGCCTATACAGCTTGGAGTAAGACAACATGCATAAAGAGGATGATGTGGTCAAAATACTCATTTGCCTAATAATTCTGCACTCCCTGTATAAGCAACAATGTGAGTATGATGGTCCTTTTCACCCAGGTGAAGTCACTTACTAGTGACAAAATGTGTTGGTGGGAGGGGCCGAGTGTGGTACTGTGGTTGTTTGCCAAGAAATTTAGTTGATAAAGTTTCTTAATATTATTGTTGCTACTTTTAGACTGTTACTGATATGGATATTACATTTATGAGGTTTTGTTGAGTATGATACTTTTTGATTGATTTTCTAGTATCAACAAAATTAAACCATGGAGTTAATGTGAAATATTTAGAGTTTTAACCAGAAATCAGCAGATTGGGTTCATCCGTTGAGTGCCTAGGAATGCCTGTTTGTATGGTTGATGTATTACTACTACTATATTAATGCACTTTTTACCTCTGTGATTACTTTATATCTAATCCTCTTCTGACAGCCCCCTGATCACATGACTTTTTATTTATTATCTATTGACTTGCATTTAAGCCAATTAGTGCAGTGTGATCCACAACCCACAGGCGTGAAAACAATGTTATCTATAGGGCTCACATCAACTAGCACTCCCCTGTTGTGTAAGCTAATAAAAAAGAATGTGAAAAGAGCATGTCTTTAGTGGCTTATAAACAGACAGAAATGTATTAATATAACAATGCTGGTTGTGCAAAGCTGGGGAATGGGTAGTAAAGGCATTATCTATCTATTTAAACAATAACAATTTTTTAGTTGACTGTCCATTTAAGCCTTTCAACTTGGCTTATTGGTAGGGCATTATATTGATAAGCTTCTCCAAACCCCAGGACTACTAAGTAGGCAAAATAGACAAACATTTTCTGTCTTAAATATCCCTAATGATACAAATCAAGTTTCCAGTATCAGTTACCATCTGGTGTAAATAACATAATCCTGTCTCCCTCAACTGGATAAATGGTTTCTTCATGAACCAGGTGGATACACTGAAACTGAGCAAGAGATATCTAAACATGTACAGAAATGACAGAATCTCTGTTTATTCCAAGAAAATTGTTTGTGACAAGAGGTCACAATTTAAGGCTGGAGGGAAGGAGATTTAATCTCCAGCAATGTAAACGTGTTTTTACTGTAAGAGCAATTAAATTGTGGAACTTATCACCTGAGGAGGTAGTAAATGCCAATACCTTAGATTTTTTTAAAGAATGGTTTAGATACATTTCTGGCTAGAAAC
Organism: Bombina bombina; assembly: GCF_027579735.1. Lineage (NCBI taxonomy): Eukaryota > Metazoa > Chordata > Amphibia > Anura > Bombinatoridae > Bombina > Bombina bombina. The sequence goes on along the minus strand of NC_069499.1, from coordinate 369,023,584 downwards.
AGAATTCAGGGATATGATTGTTTGTGTAATTTAAATGTCACCTTTTTTAATGAGATTAATTTAAGCTCAAATGGAGCTTTTTTGTAAGTATATTAGATTTGTATAGGTTGAACTTGATAGACTTCTATCTTTTTTCAACCTCATCTTCTATGTTTCTATGTTATTATGTAATATGCCAGAATGATAGGCTGTGAATGCTTACACCTATCATAGGATTTGTTGTAAATAACCATGTTAATGCATTTAGATATATAAGCGACAATGTGAGTATGATGGCCCCTTTCACCCTGATGAAGTCACTTACAACTGAAAAAAAGCGTTGGTGGGAGGGGCCGGGTATGTTACTGTGGCTGTTTGCTGAGAAATGTAGTCGATAACGTTTCTTAATATTATTGTTGCTACTTTTAGACTGTTACTGATTTGGAAATTACATTCATGAGGTTTTGTTGAGTATGATACTTTTTGATTGATTTTCTAGTATCAACAAAATTAAACCATAGAGTTAATGTGAAATATTTAGAGTTTTAACCAGAAATCGGCAGATTGGGTTCACCCATTGAGGCCTACTTATCAAGCCGTTAACTTCCATTCGACGGCACAAATACACTCGCCTAAGATCACCTAACATAGCTGCCACTGACCTGAATACGCTCTCCAAAGTTACCAAAAAAGCTGTAAAAAAGCTGCGCACCAAGTACGGGGGTAATGAGCAGCAGACTGTTGTTTACTAACGGTCACTGATCTCGCTGCTCTTCGGCTTTTTCCCAACTTTACTGGTTTACTGTCACTAAACACCCACACTATACTACACTGTTTTACACCTATCCCGCTGCTCCCAGAGCCCACCGCCACTCTAATAAACTTATTAACCCCTTATCCTGCCATTACCGCAGCCCACCGTCACTCTAATAAACTTATTAACCCCTATCCTGCCATTCCCGGAGCCCACCGCCACTCTAGTAAACTTATTAACCCCTATCCTGCCATTCCCGGAGCCCACCACCACTCTAATAAACTTATTAACCCCTATCCTTCCATTCCCGGAGCCCACCGCCACTCTAATAAACTTATTAACCCCTATCCTGCTGCTCCCGGAGCCCACCACCACCTACATTATGTTATTAACCCCTAAACTGCCCCCCCCTACACCGCCGCCACCTACATTATGTTATTAACTCCTTATCTTCCCCCTACACTGCCGTCACCTACATTATGTTATTAACCCCATATCTGCCCCCCCAACACCGTCGCCACCTACATTATACTTATTAACCCCTAATCTGCCGTCCTCAACATCACCTCCACTATATTAAATGTATTAACCCCTAAACCTAAGTCTTACCCTAACACCCCTAACTTAAATCTAATTTAAATAAATCTAAATAAAATTCCTATCATTACCTAAATTATTCCTATTTAAAACTAAATACTTACCTATAAAATAAATCCTAAAATAGCTACAATATAACTAATAGTTACATTGTAGCTATCTTATGGTTTATTTTTATTTTACAGGCAAGTTTGTATTTATTTTAACTAGGTAGAATAGTTACTAAATAGTTATTAACTATTTAATAACTACCTAGCTAAAATAAATACAAAAGTACCTGTAAAATAAAACCTAACCTAAGTTACAATAAAACCTAACACTACACTATAATTAAATAAATTAACTAAATTAAATATAATTACCTAAATTAAATTATCTAAAGTACAAAAAAACCAAACACTAAATTACAGTAAATAAAAACAAATTACAAATTACATCCTCAACCCGAAAAAGCCCCACAAGCTCATCTTTGATGATACCAGCCCAAACCAGTACTCCACCTCCACCTTGCTGGCGTCTGAGTCGGACTGGAGCTCTCTGCCCTTTACCAATCCAGCCACGGGCCCATCCATCTGGCCCATCAAGACTCACTCTCATTTCATCAGTCCATAAAACCTTAGAAAAATCAGTCTGGAGATATTTCTTGGCCCAGTCTTGACGTTTCAGCTTGTGTGTCTTGTTCAGTGGTGGTCGTCTTTCAGCCTTTCTTACCTTGGCCATGTCTCTGAGTATTGCACACCTTGTGCTTTTGGGCACTCCAGTGATGTTGCAGCTCTGAAATATGGCCAAACTGGTGGCAAGTGGCATCTTGGCAGCTGCACGCTTGACTTTTCTCAGTTCATGGGCAGTTATTTTGCGCCTTGGTTTTTCCACATGCTTCTTGCGACCCTGTTGACTATTTTGAATGAAACGCTTGATTGTTCGATGATCACGCTTCAGAAGCTTTGCAATTTTAAGAGTGCTGCATCCCTCTGCAAGATATCTCACTATTTTTTACTTTTCTGAGCCTGTCAAGTCCTTCTTTTGACCCATTTTGCCAAAGGAAAGGAAGTTGCCTAATAATTATGCACACCTGATATAGGGTGTTGATGTCATTAGACCACACCCCTTCTCATTACAGAGATGCACATCACCAAATATGCTTAATTGGTAGTAGGCTTTCGAGCCTATACAGCTTGGAGTAAGACAACATGCATAAAGAGGATGATGTGGTCAAAATACTCATTTGCCTAATAATTCTGCACTCCCTGTATAAGCAACAATGTGAGTATGATGGTCCTTTTCACCCAGGTGAAGTCACTTACTAGTGACAAAATGTGTTGGTGGGAGGGGCCGAGTGTGGTACTGTGGTTGTTTGCCAAGAAATTTAGTTGATAAAGTTTCTTAATATTATTGTTGCTACTTTTAGACTGTTACTGATATGGATATTACATTTATGAGGTTTTGTTGAGTATGATACTTTTTGATTGATTTTCTAGTATCAACAAAATTAAACCATGGAGTTAATGTGAAATATTTAGAGTTTTAACCAGAAATCAGCAGATTGGGTTCATCCGTTGAGTGCCTAGGAATGCCTGTTTGTATGGTTGATGTATTACTACTACTATATTAATGCACTTTTTACCTCTGTGATTACTTTATATCTAATCCTCTTCTGACAGCCCCCTGATCACATGACTTTTTATTTATTATCTATTGACTTGCATTTAAGCCAATTAGTGCAGTGTGATCCACAACCCACAGGCGTGAAAACAATGTTATCTATAGGGCTCACATCAACTAGCACTCCCCTGTTGTGTAAGCTAATAAAAAAGAATGTGAAAAGAGCATGTCTTTAGTGGCTTATAAACAGACAGAAATGTATTAATATAACAATGCTGGTTGTGCAAAGCTGGGGAATGGGTAGTAAAGGCATTATCTATCTATTTAAACAATAACAATTTTTTAGTTGACTGTCCATTTAAGCCTTTCAACTTGGCTTATTGGTAGGGCATTATATTGATAAGCTTCTCCAAACCCCAGGACTACTAAGTAGGCAAAATAGACAAACATTTTCTGTCTTAAATATCCCTAATGATACAAATCAAGTTTCCAGTATCAGTTACCATCTGGTGTAAATAACATAATCCTGTCTCCCTCAACTGGATAAATGGTTTCTTCATGAACCAGGTGGATACACTGAAACTGAGCAAGAGATATCTAAACATGTACAGAAATGACAGAATCTCTGTTTATTCCAAGAAAATTGTTTGTGACAAGAGGTCACAATTTAAGGCTGGAGGGAAGGAGATTTAATCTCCAGCAATGTAAACGTGTTTTTACTGTAAGAGCAATTAAATTGTGGAACTTATCACCTGAGGAGGTAGTAAATGCCAATACCTTAGATTTTTTTAAAGAATGGTTTAGATACATTTCTGGCTAGAAACAGAATTCAGGGATATGATTGTTTGTGTAATTTAAATGTCACCTTTTTTAATGAGATTAATTTAAGCTCAAATGGAGCTTTTTTGTAAGTATATTAGATTTGTATAGGTTGAACTTGATAGACTTCTATCTTTTTTCAACCTCATCTTCTATGTTTCTATGTTATTATGTAATATGCCAGAATGATAGGCTGTGAATGCTTACACCTATCATAGGATTTGTTGTAAATAACCATGTTAATGCATTTAGATATATAAGCGACAATGTGAGTATGATGGCCCCTTTCACCCTGATGAAGTCACTTACAACTGAAAAAAAGCGTTGGTGGGAGGGGCCGGGTATGTTACTGTGGCTGTTTGCTGAGAAATGTAGTCGATAACGTTTCTTAATATTATTGTTGCTACTTTTAGACTGTTACTGATTTGGAAATTACATTCATGAGGTTTTGTTGAGTATGATACTTTTTGATTGATTTTCTAGTATCAACAAAATTAAACCATAGAGTTAATGTGAAATATTTAGAGTTTTAACCAGAAATCGGCAGATTGGGTTCACCCATTGAGGCCTACTTATCAAGCCGTTAACTTCCATTCGACGGCACAAATACACTCGCCTAAGATCGCCTAACATAGCTGCCACTGACCTGAATACGCTCTCCAAAGTTACCAAAAAAGCTGTAAAAAAGCTGCGCACCAAGTACGGGGGTAATGAGCAGCAGACTGTTGTTTACTAACGGTCACTGATCTCGCTGCTCTTCGGCTTTTTTCCCAACTTTACTGGTTTACTGTCACTAAACACCCACACTATACTACACTGTTTTACACCTATCCCGCTGCTCCCAGAGCCCACCGCCACTCTAATAAACTTATTAACCCCTTATCCTGCCATTACCGCAGCCCACCGTCACTCTAATAAACTTATTAACCCCTATCCTGCCATTCCCGGAGCCCACCGCCACTCTAGTAAACTTATTAACCCCTATCCTGCCATTCCCGGAGCCCACCACCACTCTAATAAACTTATTAACCCCTATCCTTCCATTCCCGGAGCCCACCGCCACTCTAATAAACTTATTAACCCCTATCCTGCTGCTCCCGGAGCCCACCACCACCTACATTATGTTATTAACCCCTAAACTGCCCCCCCTACACCGCCGCCACCTACATTATGTTATTAACTCCTTATCTTCCCCCTACACTGCCGTCACCTACATTATGTTATTAACCCCATATCTGCCCCCCCAACACCGTCGCCACCTACATTATACTTATTAACCCCTAATCTGCCGTCCTCAACATCACCTCCACTATATTAAATGTATTAACCCCTAAACCTAACTCTTACCCTAACACCCCTAACTTAAATCTAATTTAAATAAATCTAAATAAAATTCCTATCATTACCTAAATTATTCCTATTTAAAACTAAATACTTACCTATAAAATAAATCCTAAAATAGCTACAATATAACTAATAGTTACATTGTAGCTATCTTATGGTTTATTTTTATTTTACAGGCAAGTTTGTATTTATTTTAACTAGGTAGAATAGTTACTAAATAGTTATTAACTATTTAATAACTACCTAGCTAAAATAAATACAAAAGTACCTGTAAAATAAAACCTAACCTAAGTTACAATAAAACCTAACACTACACTATAATTAAATAAATTAACTAAATTAAATATAATTACCTAAATTAAATTATCTAAAGTACAAAAAAACCAAACACTAAATTACAGTAAATAAAAACAAATTACAAATTACATCCTCAACCCGAAAAAGCCCCACAAGCTCATCTTTGATGATACCAGCCCAAACCAGTACTCCACCTCCACCTTGCTGGTGTCTGAGTCGGACTGGAGCTCTCTGCCCTTTACCAATCCAGCCACGGCCCATCCATCTGGCCCATCAAGACTCACTCTCATTTCATCAGTCCATAAAACCTTAGAAAAATCAGTCTGGAGATATTTCTTGGCCCAGTCTTGACGTTTCAGCTTGTGTGTCTTGTTCAGTGGTGGTCGTCTTTCAGCCTTTCTTACCTTGGCCATGTCTCTGAGTATTGCACACCTTGTGCTTTTGGGCACTCCAGTGATGTTGCAGCTCTGAAATATGGCCAAACTGGTGGCAAGTGGCATCTTGGCAGCTGCACGCTTGACTTTTCTCAGTTCATGGGCAGTTATTTTGCGCCTTGGTTTTTCCACATGCTTCTTGCGACCCTGTTGACTATTTTGAATGAAACGCTTGATTGTTCGATGATCACGCTTCAGAAGCTTTGCAATTTTAAGAGTGCTGCATCCCTCTGCAAGATATCTCACTATTTTTTACTTTTCTGAGCCTGTCAAGTCCTTCTTTTGACCCATTTTGCCAAAGGAAAGGAAGTTGCCTAATAATTATGCACACCTGATATAGGGTGTTGATGTCATTAGACCACACCCCTTCTCATTACAGAGATGCACATCACCAAATATGCTTAATTGGTAGTAGGCTTTCGAGCCTATACAGCTTGGAGTAAGACAACATGCATAAAGAGGATGATGTGGTCAAAATACTCATTTGCCTAATAATTCTGCACTCCCTGTATAAGCAACAATGTGAGTATGATGGTCCTTTTCACCCAGGTGAAGTCACTTACTAGTGACAAAATGTGTTGGTGGGAGGGGCCGAGTGTGGTACTGTGGTTGTTTGCCAAGAAATTTAGTTGATAAAGTTTCTTAATATTATTGTTGCTACTTTTAGACTGTTACTGATATGGATATTACATTTATGAGGTTTTGTTGAGTATGATACTTTTTGATTGATTTTCTAGTATCAACAAAATTAAACCATGGAGTTAATGTGAAATATTTAGAGTTTTAACCAGAAATCAGCAGATTGGGTTCATCCGTTGAGTGCCTAGGAATGCCTGTTTGTATGGTTGATGTATTACTACTACTATATTAATGCACTTTTTACCTCTGTGATTACTTTATATCTAATCCTCTTCTGACAGCCCCCTGATCACATGACTTTTTATTTATTATCTATTGACTTGCATTTAAGCCAATTAGTGCAGTGTGATCCACAACCCACAGGCGTGAAAACAATGTTATCTATAGGGCTCACATCAACTAGCACTCCCCTGTTGTGTAAGCTAATAAAAAAGAATGTGAAAAGAGCATGTCTTTAGTGGCTTATAAACAGACAGAAATGTATTAATATAACAATGCTGGTTGTGCAAAGCTGGGGAATGGGTAGTAAAGGCATTATCTATCTATTTAAACAATAACAATTTTTTAGTTGACTGTCCATTTAAGCCTTTCAACTTGGTTTATTGGTAGGGCATTATATTGATAAGCTTCTCCAAACCCCAGGACTACTAAGTAGGCAAAATAGACAAACATTTTCTGTCTTAAATATCCCTAATGATACAAATCAAGTTTCCAGTATCAGTTACCATCTGGTGTAAATAACATAATCCTGTCTCCCTCAACTGGATAAATGGTTTCTTCATGAACCAGGTGGATACACTGAAACTGAGCAAGAGATATCTAAACATGTACAGAAATGACAGAATCTCTGTTTATTCCAAGAAAATTGTTTGTGACAAGAGGTCACAATTTAAGGCTGGAGGGAAGGAGATTTAATCTCCAGCAATGTAAACGTGTTTTTACTGTAAGAGCAATTAAATTGTGGAACTTATCACCTGAGGAGGTAGTAAATGCCAATACCTTAGATTTTTTTAAAGAATGGTTTAGATACATTTCTGGCTAGAAACAGAATTCAGGGATATGATTGTTTGTGTAATTTAAATGTCACCTTTTTTAATGAGATTAATTTAAGCTCAAATGGAGCTTTTTTGTAAGTATATTAGATTTGTATAGGTTGAACTTGATAGACTTCTATCTTTTTTCAACCTCATCTTCTATGTTTCTATGTTATTATGTAATATGCCAGAATGATAGGCTGTGAATGCTTACACCTATCATAGGATTTGTTGTAAATAACCATGTTAATGCATTTAGATATATAAGCGACAATGTGAGTATGATGGCCCCTTTCACCCTGATGAAGTCACTTACAACTGAAAAAAAGCGTTGGTGGGAGGGGCCGGGTATGTTACTGTGGCTGTTTGCTGAGAAATGTAGTCGATAACGTTTCTTAATATTATTGTTGCTACTTTTAGACTGTTACTGATTTGGAAATTACATTCATGAGGTTTTGTTGAGTATGATACTTTTTGATTGATTTTCTAGTATCAACAAAATTAAACCATAGAGTTAATGTGAAATATTTAGAGTTTTAACCAGAAATCGGCAGATTGGGTTCACCCATTGAGGCCTACTTATCAAGCCGTTAACTTCCATTCGACGGCACAAATACACTCGCCTAAGATCGCCTAACATAGCTGCCACTGACCTGAATACGCTCTCCAAAGTTACCAAAAAAGCTGTAAAAAAGCTGCGCACCAAGTACGGGGGTAATGAGCAGCAGACTGTTGTTTACTAACGGTCACTGATCTCGCTGCTCTTCGGCTTTTTCCCAACTTTACTGGTTTACTGTCACTAAACACCCACACTATACTACACTGTTTTACACCTATCCCGCTGCTCCCAGAGCCCACCGCCACTCTAATAAACTTATTAACCCCTTATCCTGCCATTACCGCAGCCCACCGTGACTCTAATAAACTTATTAACCCCTATCCTGCCATTCCCGGAGCCCACCGCCACTCTAGTAAACTTATTAACCCCTATCCTGCCATTCCCGGAGCCCACCACCACTCTAATAAACTTATTAACCCCTATCCTTCCATTCCCGGAGCCCACCGCCACTCTAATAAACTTATTAACCCCTATCCTGCTGCTCCCGGAGCCCACCACCACCTACATTATGTTATTAACCCCTAAACTGCCCCCCCCTACACCGCCGCCACCTACATTATGTTATTAACTCCTAATCTTCCCCCTACACTGCCGTCACCTACATTATGTTATTAACCCCATATCTGCCCCCCCCAACACCGTCGCCACCTACATTATACTTATTAACCCCTAATCTGCCGTCCTCAACATCACCTCCACTATATTAAATGTATTAACCCCTAAACCTAAGTCTTACCCTAACACCCCTAACTTAAATCTAATTTAAATAAATCTAAATAAAATTCCTATCATTACCTAAATTATTCCTATTTAAAACTAAATACTTACCTATAAAATAAATCCTAAAATAGCTACAATATAACTAATAGTTACATTGTAGCTATCTTATGGTTTATTTTTATTTTACAGGCAAGTTTGTATTTATTTTAACTAGGTAGAATAGTTACTAAATAGTTATTAACTATTTAATAACTACCTAGCTAAAATAAATACAAAAGTACCTGTAAAATAAAACCTAACCTAAGTTACAATAAAACCTAACACTACACTATAATTAAATAAATTAACTAAATTAAATATAATTACCTAAATTAAATTATCTAAAGTACAAAAAAACCAAACACTAAATTACAGTAAATAAAAACAAATTACAAATTACATCCTCAACCCGAAAAAGCCCCACAAGCTCATCTTTGATGATACCAGCCCAAACCAGTACTCCACCTCCACCTTGCTGGTGTCTGAGTCGGACTGGAGCTCTCTGCCCTTTACCAATCCAGCCACGGGCCCATCCATCCGGCCCATCAAGACTCACTCTCATTTCATCAGTCCATAAAACCTTAGAATAATCAGTCTGGAGATATTTCTTGGCCCAGTCTTGACGTTTCAGCTTGTGTGTCTTGTTCAGTGGTGGTCGTCTTTCAGCCTTTCTTACCTTGGCCATGTCTCTGAGTATTGCACACCTTGTGCTTTTGGGCACTCCAGTGATGTTGCAGCTCTGAAATATGGCCAAACTGGTGGCAAGTGGCATCTTGGCAGCTGCACGCTTGACTTTTCTCAGTTCATGGGCAGTTATTTTGCGCCTTGGTTTTTCCACATGCTTCTTGCGACCCTGTTGACTATTTTGAATGAAACGCTTGATTGTTCGATGATCACGCTTCAGAAGCTTTGCAATTTTAAGAGTGCTGCATCCCTCTGCAAGATATCTCACTATTTTTTACTTTTCTGAGCCTGTCAAGTCCTTCTTTTGACCCATTTTGCCAAAGGAAAGGAAGTTGCCTAATAATTATGCACACCTGATATAGGGTGTTGATGTCATTAGACCACACCCCTTCTCATTACAGAGATGCACATCACCAAATATGCTTAATTGGTAGTAGGCTTTCGAGCCTATACAGCTTGGAGTAAGACAACATGCATAAAGAGGATGATGTGGTCAAAATACTCATTTGCCTAATAATTCTGCACTCCCTGTATAAGCAACAATGTGAGTATGATGGTCCTTTTCACCCAGGTGAAGTCACTTACTAGTGACAAAATGTGTTGGTGGGAGGGGCCGAGTGTGGTACTGTGGTTGTTTGCCAAGAAATTTAGTTGATAAAGTTTCTTAATATTATTGTTGCTACTTTTAGACTGTTACTGATATGGATATTACATTTATGAGGTTTTGTTGAGTATGATACTTTTTGATTGATTTTCTAGTATCAACAAAATTAAACCATGGAGTTAATGTGAAATATTTAGAGTTTTAACCAGAAATCAGCAGATTGGGTTCATCCGTTGAGTGCCTAGGAATGCCTGTTTGTATGGTTGATGTATTACTACTACTATATTAATGCACTTTTTACCTCTGTGATTACTTTATATCTAATCCTCTTCTGACAGCCCCCTGATCACATGACTTTTTATTTATTATCTATTGACTTGCATTTAAGCCAATTAGTGCAGTGTGATCCACAACCCACAGGCGTGAAAACAATGTTATCTATAGGGCTCACATCAACTAGCACTCCCCTGTTGTGTAAGCTAATAAAAAAGAATGTGAAAAGAGCATGTCTTTAGTGGCTTATAAACAGACAGAAATGTATTAATATAACAATGCTGGTTGTGCAAAGCTGGGGAATGGGTAGTAAAGGCATTATCTATCTATTTAAACAATAACAATTTTTTAGTTGACTGTCCATTTAAGCCTTTCAACTTGGCTTATTGGTAGGGCATTATATTGATAAGCTTCTCCAAACCCCAGGACTACTAAGTAGGCAAAATAGACAAACATTTTCTGTCTTAAATATCCCTAATGATACAAATCAAGTTTCCAGTATCAGTTACCATCTGGTGTAAATAACATAATCCTGTCTCCCTCAACTGGATAAATGGTTTCTTCATGAACCAGGTGGATACACTGAAACTGAGCAAGAGATATCTAAACATGTACAGAAATGACAGAATCTCTGTTTATTCCAAGAAAATTGTTTGTGACAAGAGGTCACAATTTAAGGCTGGAGGGAAGGAGATTTAATCTCCAGCAATGTAAACGTGTTTTTACTGTAAGAGCAATTAAATTGTGGAACTTATCACCTGAGGAGGTAGTAAATGCCAATACCTTAGATTTTTTTAAAGAATGGTTTAGATACATTTCTGGCTAGAAACAGAATTCAGGGATATGATTGTTTGTGTAATTTAAATGTCACCTTTTTTAATGAGATTAATTTAAGCTCAAATGGAGCTTTTTTGTAAGTATATTAGATTTGTATAGGTTGAACTTGATAGACTTCTATCTTTTTTCAACCTCATCTTCTATGTTTCTATGTTATTATGTAATATGCCAGAATGATAGGCTGTGAATGCTTACACCTATCATAGGATTTGTTGTAAATAACCATGTTAATGCATTTAGATATATAAGCGACAATGTGAGTATGATGGCCCCTTTCACCCTGATGAAGTCACTTACAACTGAAAAAAAGCGTTGGTGGGAGGGGCCGGGTATGTTACTGTGGCTGTTTGCTGAGAAATGTAGTCGATAACGTTTCTTAATATTATTGTTGCTACTTTTAGACTGTTACTGATTTGGAAATTACATTCATGAGGTTTTGTTGAGTATGATACTTTTTGATTGATTTTCTAGTATCAACAAAATTAAACCATAGAGTTAATGTGAAATATTTAGAGTTTTAACCAGAAATCGGCAGATTGGGTTCACCCATTGAGGCCTACTTATCAAGCCGTTAACTTCCATTCGACGGCACAAATACACTCGCCTAAGATCGCCTAACATAGCTGCCACTGACCTGAATACGCTCTCCAAAGTTACCAAAAAAGCTGTAAAAAAGCTGCGCACCAAGTACGGGGGTAATGAGCAGCAGACTGTTGTTTACTAACGGTCACTGATCTCGCTGCTCTTCGGCTTTTTCCCAACTTTACTGGTTTACTGTCACTAAACACCCACACTATACTACACTGTTTTACACCTATCCCGCTGCTCCCAGAGCCCACCGCCACTCTAATAAACTTATTAACCCCTTATCCTGCCATTACCGCAGCCCACCGTGACTCTAATAAACTTATTAACCCCTATCCTGCCATTCCCGGAGCCCACCGCCACTCTAGTAAACTTATTAACCCCTATCCTGCCATTCCCAGAGCCCACCACCACTCTAATAAACTTATTAACCCCTATCCTTCCATTCCCGGAGCCGACCGCCACTCTAATAAACTTATTAACCCCTATCCTGCTGCTCCCGGAGCCCACCACCACCTACATTATGTTATTAACCCCTAAACTGCCCCCCCCTACACCGCCGCCACCTACATTATGTTATTAACTCCTAATCTTCCCCCTACACTGCCGTCACCTACATTATGTTATTAACCCCATATCTGCCCCCCCAACACCGTCGCCACCTACATTATACTTATTAACCCCTAATCTGCCGTCCTCAACATCACCTCCACTATATTAAATGTATTAACCCCTAAACCTAAGTCTTACCCTAACACCCCTAACTTAAATCTAATTTAAATAAATCTAAATAAAATTCCTATCATTACCTAAATTATTCCTATTTAAAACTAAATACTTACCTATAAAATAAATCCTAAAATAGCTACAATATAACTAATAGTTACATTGTAGCTATCTTATGGTTTATTTTTATTTTACAGGCAAGTTTGTATTTATTTTAACTAGGTAGAATAGTTACTAAATAGTTATTAACTATTTAATAACTACCTAGCTAAAATAAATACAAAAGTACCTGTAAAATAAAACCTAACCTAAGTTACAATAAAACCTAACACTACACTATAATTAAATAAATTAACTAAATTAAATATAATTACCTAAATTAAATTATCTAAAGTACAAAAAAACCAAACACTAAATTACAGTAAATAAAAACAAATTACAAATTACATCCTCAACCCGAAAAAGCCCCACAAGCTCATCTTTGATGATACCAGCCCAAACCAGTACTCCACCTCCACCTTGCTGGTGTCTGAGTCGGACTGGAGCTCTCTGCCCTTTACCAATCCAGCCACGGGCCCATCCATCTGGCCCATCAAGACTCACTCTCATTTCATCAGTCCATAAAACCTTAGAAAAATCAGTCTGGAGATATTTCTTGGCCCAGTCTTGACGTTTCAGCTTGTGTGTCTTGTTCAGTGGTGGTCGTCTTTCAGCCTTTCTTACCTTGGCCATGTCTCTGAGTATTGCACACCTTGTGCTTTTGGGCACTCCAGTGATGTTGCAGCTCTGAAATATGGCCAAACTGGTGGCAAGTGGCATCTTGGCAGCTGCACGCTTGACTTTTCTCAGTTCATGGGCAGTTATTTTGCGCCTTGGTTTTTCCACATGCTTCTTGCGACCCTGTTGACTATTTTGAATGAAACGCTTGATTGTTCGATGATCACGCTTCAGAAGCTTTGCAATTTTAAGAGTGCTGCATCCCTCTGCAAGATATCTCACTATTTTTTACTTTTCTGAGCCTGTCAAGTCCTTCTTTTGACCCATTTTGCCAAAGGAAAGGAAGTTGCCTAATAATTATGCACACCTGATATAGGGTGTTGATGTCATTAGACCACACCCCTTCTCATTACAGAGATGCACATCACCAAATATGCTTAATTGGTAGTAGGCTTTCGAGCCTATACAGCTTGGAGTAAGACAACATGCATAAAGAGGATGATGTGGTCAAAATACTCATTTGCCTAATAATTCTGCACTCCCTGTATAAGCAACAATGTGAGTATGATGGTCCTTTTCACCCAGGTGAAGTCACTTACTAGTGACAAAATGTGTTGGTGGGAGGGGCCGAGTGTGGTACTGTGGTTGTTTGCCAAGAAATTTAGTTGATAAAGTTTCTTAATATTATTGTTGCTACTTTTAGACTGTTACTGATATGGATATTACATTTATGAGGTTTTGTTGAGTATGATACTTTTTGATTGATTTTCTAGTATCAACAAAATTAAACCATGGAGTTAATGTGAAATATTTAGAGTTTTAACCAGAAATCAGCAGATTGGGTTCATCCGTTGAGTGCCTAGGAATGCCTGTTTGTATGGTTGATGTATTACTACTACTATATTAATGCACTTTTTACCTCTGTGATTACTTTATATCTAATCCTCTTCTGACAGCCCCCTGATCACATGACTTTTTATTTATTATCTATTGACTTGCATTTAAGCCAATTAGTGCAGTGTGATCCACAACCCACAGGCGTGAAAACAATGTTATCTATAGGGCTCACATCAACTAGCACTCCCCTGTTGTGTAAGCTAATAAAAAAGAATGTGAAAAGAGCATGTCTTTAGTGGCTTATAAACAGACAGAAATGTATTAATATAACAATGCTGGTTGTGCAAAGCTGGGGAATGGGTAGTAAAGGCATTATCTATCTATTTAAACAATAACAATTTTTTAGTTGACTGTCCATTTAAGTCTTTCAACTTGGCTTATTGGTAGGGCATTATATTGATAAGCTTCTCCAAACCCCAGGACTACTAAGTAGGCAAAATAGACAAACATTTTCTGTCTTAAATATCCCTAATGATACAAATCAAGTTTCCAGTATCAGTTACCATCTGGTGTAAATAACATAATCCTGTCTCCCTCAACTGGATAAATGGTTTCTTCATGAACCAGGTGGATACACTGAAACTGAGCAAGAGATATCTAAACATGTACAGAAATGACAGAATCTCTGTTTATTCCAAGAAAATTGTTTGTGACAAGAGGTCACAATTTAAGGCTGGAGGGAAGGAGATTTAATCTCCAGCAATGTAAACGTGTTTTTACTGTAAGAGCAATTAAATTGTGGAACTTATCACCTGAGGAGGTAGTAAATGCCAATACCTTAGATTTTTTTAAAGAATGGTTTAGATACATTTCTGGCTAGAAACAGAATTCAGGGATATGATTGTTTGTGTAATTTAAATGTCACCTTTTTTAATGAGATTAATTTAAGCTCAAATGGAGCTTTTTTGTAAGTATATTAGATTTGTATAGGTTGAACTTGATAGACTTCTATCTTTTTTCAACCTCATCTTCTATGTTTCTATGTTATTATGTAATATGCCAGAATGATAGGCTGTGAATGCTTACACCTATCATAGGATTTGTTGTAAATAACCATGTTAATGCATTTAGATATATAAGCGACAATGTGAGTATGATGGCCCCTTTCACCCTGATGAAGTCACTTACAACTGAAAAAAAGCGTTGGTGGGAGGGGCCGGGTATGTTACTGTGGCTGTTTGCTGAGAAATGTAGTCGATAACGTTTCTTAATATTATTGTTGCTACTTTTAGACTGTTACTGATTTGGAAATTACATTCATGAGGTTTTGTTGAGTATGATACTTTTTGATTGATTTTCTAGTATCAACAAAATTAAACCATAGAGTTAATGTGAAATATTTAGAGTTTTAACCAGAAATCGGCAGATTGGGTTCACCCATTGAGGCCTACTTATCAAGCCGTTAACTTCCATTCGACGGCACAAATACACTCGCCTAAGATCGCCTAACATAGCTGCCACTGACCTGAATACGCTCTCCAAAGTTACCAAAAAAGCTGTAAAAAAGCTGCGCACCAAGTACGGGGGTAATGAGCAGCAGACTGTTGTTTACTAACGGTCACTGATCTCGCTGCTCTTCGGCTTTTTCCCAACTTTACTGGTTTACTGTCACTAAACACCCACACTATACTACACTGTTTTACACCTATCCCGCTGCTCCCAGAGCCCACCGCCACTCTAATAAACTTATTAACCCCTTATCCTGCCATTACCGCAGCCCACCGTCACTCTAATAAACTTATTAACCCCTATCCTGCCATTCCCGGAGCCCACCGCCACTCTAGTAAACTTATTAACCCCTATCCTGCCATTCCCGGAGCCCACCACCACTCTAATAAACTTATTAACCCCTATCCTTCCATTCCCGGAGCCCACCGCCACTCTAATAAACTTATTAACCCCTATCCTGCTGCTCCCGGAGCCCACCACCACCTACATTATGTTATTAACCCCTAAACTGCCCCCCCTACACCGCCGCCACCTACATTATGTTATTAACTCCTAATCTTCCCCCTACACTGCCGTCACCTACATTATGTTATTAACCCCATATCTGCCCCCCCAACACCGTCGCCACCTACATTATACTTATTAACCCCTAATCTGCCGTCCTCAACATCACCTCCACTATATTAAATGTATTAACCCCTAAACCTAAGTCTTACCCTAACACCCCTAACTTAAATCTAATTTAAATAAATCTAAATAAAATTCCTATCATTACCTAAATTATTCCTATTTAAAACTAAATACTTACCTATAAAATAAATCCTAAAATAGCTACAATATAACTAATAGTTACATTGTAGCTATCTTATGGTTTATTTTTATTTTACAGGCAAGTTTGTATTTATTTTAACTAGGTAGAATAGTTACTAAATAGTTATTAACTATTTAATAACTACCTAGCTAAAATAAATACAAAAGTACCTGTAAAATAAAACCTAACCTAAGTTACAATAAAACCTAACACTACACTATAATTAAATAAATTAACTAAATTAAATATAATTACCTAAATTAAATTATCTAAAGTACAAAAAAACCAAACACTAAATTACAGTAAATAAAAACAAATTACAAATTACATCCTCAACCCGAAAAAGCCCCACAAGCTCATCTTTGATGATACCAGCCCAAACCAGTACTCCACCTCCACCTTGCTGGTGTCTGAGTCGGACTGGAGCTCTCTGCCCTTTACCAATCCAGCCACGGGCCCATCCATCTGGCCCATCAAGACTCACTCTCATTTCATCAGTCCATAAAACCTTAGAAAAATCAGTCTGGAGATATTTCTTGGCCCAGTCTTGACGTTTCAGCTTGTGTGTCTTGTTCAGTGGTGGTCGTCTTTCAGCCTTTCTTACCTTGGCCATGTCTCTGAGTATTGCACACCTTGTGCTTTTGGGCACTCCAGTGATGTTGCAGCTCTGAAATATGGCCAAACTGGTGGCAAGTGGCATCTTGGCAGCTGCACGCTTGACTTTTCTCAGTTCATGGGCAGTTATTTTGCGCCTTGGTTTTTCCACATGCTTCTTGCGACCCTGTTGACTATTTTGAATGAAACGCTTGATTGTTCGATGATCACGCTTCAGAAGCTTTGCAATTTTAAGAGTGCTGCATCCCTCTGCAAGATATCTCACTATTTTTTACTTTTCTGAGCCTGTCAAGTCCTTCTTTTGACCCATTTTGCCAAAGGAAAGGAAGTTGCCTAATAATTATGCACACCTGATATAGGGTGTTGATGTCATTAGACCACACCCCTTCTCATTACAGAGATGCACATCACCATATATGCTTAATTGGTAGTAGGCTTTCGAGCCTATACAGCTTGGAGTAAGACAACATGCATAAAGAGGATGATGTGGTCAAAATACTCATTTGCCTAATAATTCTGCACTCCCTGTATAAGCAACAATGTGAGTATGATGGTCCTTTTCACCCAGGTGAAGTCACTTACTAGTGACAAAATGTGTTGGTGGGAGGGGCCGAGTGTGGTACTGTGGTTGTTTGCCAAGAAATTTAGTTGATAAAGTTTCTTAATATTATTGTTGCTACTTTTAGACTGTTACTGATATGGATATTACATTTATGAGGTTTTGTTGAGTATGATACTTTTTGATTGATTTTCTAGTATCAACAAAATTAAACCATGGAGTTAATGTGAAATATTTAGAGTTTTAACCAGAAATCAGCAGATTGGGTTCATCCGTTGAGTGCCTAGGAATGCCTGTTTGTATGGTTGATGTATTACTACTACTATATTAATGCACTTTTTACCTCTGTGATTACTTTATATCTAATCCTCTTCTGACAGCCCCCTGATCACATGACTTTTTATTTATTATCTATTGACTTGCATTTAAGCCAATTAGTGCAGTGTGATCCACAACCCACAGGCGTGAAAACAATGTTATCTATAGGGCTCACATCAACTAGCACTCCCCTGTTGTGTAAGCTAATAAAAAAGAATGTGAAAAGAGCATGTCTTTAGTGGCTTATACACAGACAGAAATGTATTAATATAACAATGCTGGTTGTGCAAAGCTGGGGAATGGGTAGTAAAGGCATTATCTATCTATTTAAACAATAACAATTTTTTAGTTGACTGTCCATTTAAGCCTTTCAACTTGGCTTATTGGTAGGGCATTATATTGATAAGCTTCTCCAAACCCCAGGACTACTAAGTAGGCAAAATAGACAAACATTTTCTGTCTTAAATATCCCTAATGATACAAATCAAGTTTCCAGTATCAGTTACCATCTGGTGTAAATAACATAATCCTGTCTCCCTCAACTGGATAAATGGTTTCTTCATGAACCAGGTGGATACACTGAAACTGAGCAAGAGATATCTAACCATGTACAGAAATGACAGAATCTCTGTTTATTCCAAAAAAATTGTTTGTGACAAGAGGTCACAATTTAAGGCTGGAGGGAAGGAGATTTAATCTCCAGCAATGTAAACGTGTTTTTACTGTAAGAGCAATTAAATTGTGGAACTTATCACCTGAGGAGGTAGTAAATGCCAATACCTTAGATTTTTTTAAAGAATGGTTTAGATACATTTCTGGCTAGAAACAGAATTCAGGGATATGATTGTTTGTGTAATTTAAATGTCACCTTTTTTAATGAGATTAATTTAAGATCAAATGGAGCTTTTTTGTAAGTATATTAGATTTGTATAGGTTGAACTTGATAGACTTCTATCTTTTTTCAACCTCATCTTCTATGTTTCTATGTTATTATGTAATATGCCAGAATGATAGGCTGTGAATGCTTACACCTATCATAGGATTTGTTGTAAATAACCATGTTAATGCATTTAGATATATAAGCGACAATGTGAGTATGATGGCCCCTTTCACCCTGATGAAGTCACTTACAACTGAAAAAAAGCGTTGGTGGGAGGGGCCGGGTATGTTACTGTGGCTGTTTGCTGAGAAATGTAGTCGATAACGTTTCTTAATATTATTGTTGCTACTTTTAGACTGTTACTGATTTGGAAATTACATTCATGAGGTTTTGTTGAGTATGATACTTTTTGATTGATTTTCTAGTATCAACAAAATTAAACCATAGAGTTAATGTGAAATATTTAGAGTTTTAACCAGAAATCGGCAGATTGGGTTCACCCATTGAGGCCTACTTATCAAGCCGTTAACTTCCATTCGACGGCACAAATACACTCGCCTAAGATCGCCTAACATAGCTGCCACTGACCTGAATACGCTCTCCAAAGTTACCAAAAAAGCTGTAAAAAAGCTGCGCACCAAGTACGGGGGTAATGAGCAGCAGACTGTTGTTTACTAACGGTCACTGATCTCGCTGCTCTTCGGCTTTTTCCCAACTTTACTGGTTTACTGTCACTAAACACCCACACTATACTACACTGTTTTACACCTATCCCGCTGCTCCCAGAGCCCACCGCCACTCTAATAAACTTATTAACCCCTTATCCTGCCATTACCGCAGCCCACCGTGACTCTAATAAACTTATTAACCCCTATCCTGCCATTCCCGGAGCCCACCGCCACTCTAGTAAACTTATTAACCCCTATCCTGCCATTCCCGGAGCCCACCACCACTCTAATAAACTTATTAACCCCTATCCTTCCATTCCCGGAGCCCACCGCCACTCTAATAAACTTATTAACCCCTATCCTGCTGCTCCCGGAGCCCACCACCACCTACATCATGTTATTAACCCCTAAACTGCCCCCCCTACACCGCCGCCACCTACATTATGTTATTAACTCCTAATCTTCCCCCTACACTGCCGTCACCTACATTATGTTATTAACCCCATATCTGCCCCCCCAACACCGTCGCCACCTACATTATACTTATTAACCCCTTATCTGCCGTCCTCAACATCACCTCCACTATATTAAATGTATTAACCCCTAAACCTAAGTCTTACCCTAATACCCCTAACTTAAATCTAATTTAAATAAATCTAAATAAAATTCCTATCATTACCTAAATTATTCCTATTTAAAACTAAATACTTACCTATAAAATAAATCCTAAAATAGCTACAATATAACTAATAGTTACATTGTAGCTATCTTATGGTTTATTTTTATTTTACAGGCAAGTTTGTATTTATTTTAACTAGGTAGAATAGTTACTAAATAGTTATTAACTATTTAATAACTACCTAGCTAAAATAAATACAAAAGTACCTGTAAAATAAAACCTAACCTAAGTTACAATAAAACCTAACACTACACTATAATTAAATAAATTAACTAAATTAAATATAATTACCTAAATTAAATTATCTAAAGTACAAAAAAACCAAACACTAAATTACAGTAAATAAAAACAAATTACGAATATTTAAACTAATTACACCTAATCTAATAGCCCTATAAAAATAAAAAAAGCCCCCCAAAAATAAAAAAAAAACCCTAGCCTAAACTAAACTACCAATAGCCCTTAAAAGGGCCTTTTGCGGGGCATTGCCCCAAAGTAATCAGCTCTTTTACCTGGAAAAAAAATACAAACAACCCCCCCAATAGTAAAACCCACCACCCACACAACCAACCCCCCCAAAAAAAAATAACTAAAAAACCTAAGCTCTCCATTGCCCTGAAAAGGGCATTTGGATGGGCATTGCCCTTAAAAGGGCAGTTAGCTCTTTTGCGGCCCAAACCCCTAACCTAAAAATAAAACCCACCCAATACACCCTTAAAAAAACACTAACCCCCTGAAGATCGACTTACCGGGAGACGTCTTCATCCAAGCTTGGCGAAGTGGTCCTCCAGATGGGCAGAAGTGTTCATCAAAGCCGGGCAGAAGTGGTCCTCCAGACGGGCAGAAGTCTTCATCTAGACGGCATCTTGTATCTTCATCCATCTGGTGCAGAACGGGTGCATCTTCAAGACATCTGATGTGGAGCATCCTCTTCTGCCGACGACTACCCGATGAATGAAGGATTTTTTCTACCTTAATTCCGATTGGCTGATAGAATTCTGTGTTTAATCCTGGAGGCAAGAGGAAGCCAATGAAGGGATTGGCAGAGAGGTGCGGCAGATGAAGAGTGATGTGCAAGGAAGATGAGCCTGGCAGAGGCATTCATTATGGATTGTAAAGGAGCTAGGCAGCAGCTAGGGAGACCAGAGAGGATATAGTTGCAGTAGTCGAGGCGGGAAAGGATGAGAGAGTGAATTAAAATCTATGTTGTGTCTTGTGTAAGGAAATGTCTAATTTTAGAGATGTTTTTAAGATGGAAGGCTTTTGCCAAGGACTGAATGTGAGGAGTGAAAGAAAGATCTGAGTCAAGTATGAACCCAAGACATCGGGCATGTGAGGTTGGGGTAATGATGGCGTTATCAACAGTTATAGAGACATGGGGGGTGGAGATTTTGGAAGAAGGGGGGAAAATAAGGTGCTCAGTTTTGGAGATATTTAGCTTGAGGTAGTGAGAGGACATCCAAGATGAGATATGAGAGAAACAGTTAGTGACACGGGTTAGCAAGGAAGGAGATAGTTCTGGTGCAGAGAGGTAGATTTGGGTATCGTCGGCATACAAATGATAATGAAACCTATGGGATTTTATTAAGGAACCTAGTGAGGATGTGTAGATTAAGAAGAGAAGAGGACTGAAGTCAGAGCCTTGTGGTACCCCAACAGAAAGATGTAATGGGGCAGAGGATGCCCCAGAGAAGGCTACACTAAAGGTACGGTTAGACAGATAGGAAGAGAACCAAGAGAGAGCTGTGTCACAGATGCCGAAGGATTAGAGGGTATGGAGCAAAAGAGGGTGGTCGACATTACCAAAGGCTGCAGACAGATCAAGGAGGATAAGTAGAGAGAAGTGGCCTTTTGATTTGCTGTAAGTAGGTTGTTGGTAACCTGTCAGACTCAGTACGATGTCTAGAAATAAAGCTTAAGTTTAGAACCACAGCTGCTGAGATTTGCTTTTACTTATATGAGTTTGTTGCAGGGTGATATGTAGGAACAACATAAATTACTCAAGTAGTAATGTAGAACCCAGTAATCAAATAGGAGTTTAGTGTAAAGGATTAATAAGTGTGTGAGCCCTATAGCTGCCACATGTGAACAGAACACTAAAAGGTGCAGCAGAACCACTAACTTAATGTCCTATTCAATTATACAAAGGCATAATGGTATCAGAGATATTAATGTAAGTAACATATGCTAAAATGATAATAAGTTCTAAATATGGTTGGTTGCACATAGTAAATAAGTAGGATATCCGGAATGCAATAACCGTTATGAAAAAGAGTAGTCTGATAAATACAACTGAGAGTTCAGAGAAGCGTTCAAATATAGTGAACAGAGTTGCGGCACAAGAGATATAAATAAGACTGTCAAGTGTCATCGGGTACCTGATAGATGTGAGCGGAGGAGTAGAGGAAACTGCCTTCCTTGGTACAGCTGATCGGTGGCTTACGGAGGGAGCTGGGTTCCGGAGAAGCGATGAGTCCTGATCAGTGATCCGGAGTAGAGCAGCTGGCGTGTGACGTCACCGCGATCCGGAACCTGATGCAGAGCTCTGAGAAATCAGCTGTGGGGGTGTGCAGTTGCCGACGGCAGTCAACGGCTACAGAGGGGAATCCAGCCCAGGTTCAGTAAAGGGCATAGAGTTAAAAAATAAGTGAACAGCGTTCACAATAATAGCCACATATACAGAGAGGTATGCTGTAAAGTTGAGAGTTCCAAGTACACAGAGGTAGACTGTAGGCAGATCTGAAGAGAGGGTTTGTGAACAGCGTTCACAGAGGCTTAGGATTAACAGTTCAAGCTGCATTCAATACCAAGCAATTAGCCAGGGGGTCAGCTGAGAATATATAGGGAGGTGGATTAAGAAGCTGTATGGCCTAAAAGAAACAGTAGGTATGAAGGGAATGTCCCCAGAAATGTAATATTAAGAAGGTAAGGAGTGTATTCCTGACAGGATCCCCCCTTCAAGAAGCACCTCCGGTGCTCAGGGTCTGGGACGATACAGGTTATGCTGATGAAGTCGAGAAATCAATCTTGGTGCTGACATGTTGCCTGCTGGTTCCCAGGAGTCCTCATCTTGGGAATATCCTTTCCAGCTAACCAAGTACTGCAAGGCACCGCAGAAATACTTTGAATCCAAGATGGAGCGGACCTCGTATTCCGTATTGGGGTCTATGGCAACCTGGAGTGTACTTGTAGATGTGGAAGGATCCCTAACTGCTCTGTATGGCTTAAGAAGGGACACATGGAAGGTGTCAGGCAATTTCAACCGTACAGCATTGACATTAACGACATGTAGAATCGGATAAGGTCCGATGTAGAGAGGGGAGAGCTTTCTAGATGGCGTGTTAAGTCTGAGATTTTTGGTGAAAAGCCAAACTAGGTCCCCGGCAGCATAGTAAGGAGGAGATAATCTTTTTTTATCGTAATAGTACTTCTGGATCCTTTTTGCCTCATTTATTGAGGTCTATATGGATGAGAAGTTGGTAGAGACACTATTGGAGAATTCGGAAATACTGGGTGACAAACATTGATTTGTAGGAAGCAGTTGAAAACTGGGGTGGAAGCCATAGTTGACAAAGAAAGGACTTTGTTTGGTACTGGAATGGACTGTGTTGTTATAACAAAATTCAGTGTATGATAGATGATTTGACCATAGATGTTGTTGTGTTGAAGAGAAAGTGCGCAAAAATTGTTGAAGCCATTTATTACACCTTTCTGGCTGGCCATTAGATTGTGGGTGGTATGCAGTGGTAAGTTTTTTGTCGATGGCGAATACTTTGCAAAATTCTGTCCATAATATACTTGAGAATTGAGTACAACGGTCACTTAGAATGGTTTTTGGTAGTCCATGGTGTTTAAACACATGTGTAAAGAGTAGTTGAATAGTTTCAAGAGCGGTAGGTAACTTATGGAAGAGGATGAAATGACACCACCTACTACGACTATGGTGGTGTTGTTTGAGGATTTGGGCAGATCAACTATAAAATCCAGTGCTATCTCAAGCCAAGGCCTGCTGGGAGTAGGTAGAGGGAGTAATAACCCGTAAGGCGGAAGTTTTTCCTTTTTGGAAATTGTGCAGGTGGCACAAGTGAGAACATGGTTTCTTATGTCAGCGGACATCTGGGGCCACCAGTAGTTTCTTTTCACAAGTTCCTGGGTTTTATTAACACCTGGATGTCCAGCAAGTAAGGATTCGTGTACTGACTGTAACAGTATCTGTCTAAGAGACGGTGGTATGTATAATCTTTCATTGAAGTAGAAGAATCCATCTGTTCTGCGTTGCAACTGGGATAGTGGTTTTGTTTGATCCATTTCTTGTTCTTGTAGAAGTTGGGCATTGGTATTGATAGTATATGAAATTATATTATCCACTGGGATGA
Organism: Bombina bombina; assembly: GCF_027579735.1. NCBI lineage: Eukaryota > Metazoa > Chordata > Amphibia > Anura > Bombinatoridae > Bombina > Bombina bombina. The sequence goes on along the minus strand of NC_069499.1, from coordinate 368,999,029 downwards.
TGGATCATTTTGGTGGCAAGACTGATGTCTCAGAGGGGATCCTGGAAAGTGCATCTGTCTTATGTTTTTTCTCTGCAGGTCGGTAGGTTATAAAAAAGTTAAACCTTGAGAAGAAGAGTTCCACCTGTCTTGTCTTGCTGAGAGAGTTCTCGTGGATTTTAGGTACTGTAAATTTCTATGGTCAGTGTAGATGATTGTTGGGATTGTGGTACCTTCTAATAGATGTCACCAATGTTCTAATGAGAGCTTTATAGCGAGCAATTCTTTGTCCCCAATGGGGTAATTATGTTCAGAGGGGCTTAAGGTACGTGAATAGAAAGCAACTGGGTGTAAGGGTTGTTTAATTCCTTTACATTGAGATAAAACTGCTCCAATAGCTGAGTCTGAAGCGTCGACCTCGAGGATGTATTGGAGTTCTGGATTGGGGAACCTAAGTATATGTGCTGTGGTAAATTTTTCCTCGAAAAATTCAAAGGCTTTTTGTGCTTCCATTGTCCAGTGAAAGGGTATATTGGACCTTGTTAAAGTGGTTAGGGGTAAGGAAACTTAGAGAAGTGCTTGATGAACTTGCGGTAGAAGTTAGCGAACCCCATGAACCTCTGAACTTGCTTTTTATTCTTTGGAGTTGGCCAATGTATGATTGCATGCATTTTAGTATCCTCCATACGAATTCCTGAGGAAGAAATCTCATAACCGAAAAATAATATGGATTCTGTGTTAAAAATGCATTTTTCTGGCTTTGCGTAGAGAAAATTGCTTTTTAACCTAGAAAGTACTTGTCTGACATGGATTATGTGTTCATTAAAAGTCTTGGAGTAAATTAATATGTCGTCCAAGTAAATTACAATGTATACATCTAAGATGTCTCTGAATAGATCGTTAATTAGATGCTGGAAAGTGGCAGGTGCGTTACAGAGCCCGAACGGCATGACGGTGTATTTGAACAGGCCGTAATGTGTACGAATACCATTCATCTCCAGATCGTATTCGGATGAGGTTGTAATTGCCCCTTAAATCAAGTTTTGTGAAAAACTTTGCCCCCTCCAGTCTCTCAATTAAATCTGGAATGAGGGGCAAAAGGTACCAGTTTTTTACTGTTATTTTATTTAGTTGCCTATAATCAACTATAGGTCTGAGGGACCCGTCTTTATTTTTGACAAAAAAAATACCGGCACAAGCTGGTGAGGTGGATGGCCTAATGAACCCTTTCCTTAGATTTTCATTAAAGTATGATTTAAATGAGTCAGCTCTGGATTAGATAGGGGAAAGATGTGCCCACAAGGAATCTCTGACCCCGGCAATAGGTTGATGGGGCAGTCGTACTTCCTGTGAGGAGGTAGGTTTTCAGATTCTGTTTTGCTGAATACGTCCACAAAGTCACTGTATTCCTGGGGTATTTGGTTATCAACAGTGACCTTAGTAGTCTGCAAAACAGTAGCTGGGAAACAGGTTGTGGACCAGTCATGGAGTTAAAAGATAGAGACAGAGTGGACCAACTGATAACTGGACTGTGAGTGGTTAGCCATTTTAACCCTAATTTAATTAGTGACACGGGAGAACATATTACATCGAAAGTAAGGTATTCTCTATGATGTTCAGATGTCGAAACTAATAGAGGAATAGTTTGATATTCCACTGGACCAGAGGAGATAACTCTGCCATCTATACCTCTTAAAAGGATAAAAGACCTTTTTTGCACAAGTGGGATTTTATTTACAATCGTGAATTCTTTGTCAATATAAGTGGCTGTTGCCCCGGAGTCAATTATCGCGGTATTGTTGACTCACTGATGATCCAACTGCAAAAGAAGGGAATGCAATAACCGTTATGAAAAAGAGGAGTCTGATAAATACAACTGAGAGTTCAGAGAAGCATTCAAATATAGTGAACGGAGTTGCGGCACAAGAGATATACATAAGACTGTCAAGTGTTATCGGGTACCTGATAGATGTGAGTGGAGGAGTAGAGGAAACTGCCTTCCTTGGTACAGCTGATCGGTGGCTTACAGAGGGAGCTGGGTGCCGGAAAAGCGATGAGTCCTGAGCTGTGATCAGGAGTAGAGCAGCTGGCGTGTGACGTCACCACGATCCAGAACCTGATGCAGAGCTCCAAGAAATCAGCTGTGGGGGTGTGCGGTTGCCAACGGCAGTCAACGGCTACAGAGGGGAATCCAGCCCAGGTTCAGTAAAGGGCTTAGAGTTCAAAAGTAAGTGAACAGCGTTCACAATAATAGCCACATATACAGAGAGGTATTCTGTAAGGTTGAGAGTTCTGAGTACACAGAGGTAGACTGTAGGCAGATCTGAAGAGAGGGTTTGTGAACAGCGTTCACAGAGGTTTAGGATTAACAGTACAAGCTGCATTCAATACCAAGCAATTAGCCAGGGGGCCAGCTGAGAATTTATAGGGAGGTGGATTAAGAAACTGTATGGCCTTAAAGAAACAGTAGGTATGAAGGGAATGTCCCCAGAAATGTAATATTAAGAAGGTAAGGAGTGTATTCCTGACATAACCTTAATAATTGTTGTCTCTGTTGAGTGTAGGGGGCGAAATCCAGATTGCAGTGGGTCAAGGAGGGAGTTTATTGTAAGGAAATGGAATAGACGTGCATATACTAACTTTTCAAGAAGCGTTGAGGCAAGAGGTAGTAAGGAAATAGGGCAGTAGTTGGATGGGGAGGTGGGATCAAGAGAAGGTTTTTTGAGGATAGGTGTGACTAATGCATGTTTAACAGATGTGGGAACTATACCAATGCTGAGGGAGAGGTTAAAGATGTGTGTGAGTATAGGGGTAAGGGTAGAAGAGAGGGAGGGGAATAGTTGTGAGGGTATGGGGTCGAGGGGACAGGTAGTGAGGTGAGAGGATAGTATAAGGGCAGAAACTTCATCCTCTGTAATAAGGGTAAAGGAGCAAAATTTATGGCTATGTGGGTTTTGGATGATTGTGAGCTTTTGAGGGGTGGGAGACTGGTAGTATGTTGAGAGCTTATTTCATTTTTGATGGAGTCGATTTTGTTGTTGAAGTAGCTGGCAAAATCTTGGGCTGAGAGAAAAGTTGTGGTGGGAGCTGGGGGTGGGAGGAGAAGAGTATTGAATGTGGAGAACAGAAGTTTTGGGTTTGAAGAAAGAGTAGAGATAAGAGTAGAGAAGTAGTGTTGCTTATATAGATTAAAGGCAGAATAGTAAGAGTTCAAGATGAACTTATAGTGAAGAAAGTCAGCAGAACTCCGAGATATCCTCCAGTGTCACTCAACATCTGCATAGGTACCGTGTCAGAGGAGTATGCCAGGGCTGAGGATGAGTGTATGTTTTCTGAGTTATGGTAGGTGGGGCCAGGTTATCAAGGACCAATGTAAGGGTGGAGTTATAGTGGCAGATGGATTCATCAGGACAGGAAAAGGAGGGGATGGAAGAGAGAAGAGGTTAAAGAGAGCTAGCAAGCTGTTGCTGATCTAATGACTTGATTCTTCTGTAATGTTTAGTGTGAGGGGTAGAAGGAGGGAGAGTTGTATGGAGGGAGGTGATGGTACAAGTGAGGAGGTGGTGGTCAGAAAGAGGATAAGGTGAGTTTGTGAAGTTTGAGACAGTGCATCGATAACTGAAAATCAGATCAAGGGAGTGACTATCTTTGAAAGTGGGAGAGTCAGTCCATTGTGACAGGCCGAAAGAGGAAGTGAGTTGCAGAAGTTGTTTTGCAGAGGAGGCAGTGGGATTATCAACATGGAGGTTGAAGTCACTGAGAATGAGGGCAGGGGTATCTGAGGAAAGGAAGTAAGGTAGCCAGGTGGCAAAGTGATCTAGAAATAGAGTTGCAGAGCCGGCGGGGGGGGGGGGGCGGTATATGACTGCAATGCATATAGATAGGGTAGAGAATAAGAAAATCATGTGTGTTTCGAATGAATTAAAAGTGAGGGAAGAGAAGGGCTGTATTTGTTGAAAGGTGCAATGAAAGGAAAGTAAAATACCAACACCACCTCCTTGTCTATTGTCAGACCTAAGAGTGTGGCTGAAGTGGAGACCCCTATGTGACAGTGCAGCAGAGGAATCAGTGTCTGAAGGAGAGAGCCAGGTTTCTGTGAGAGCCAGAAGATTGAGAGAGTGGGAGATAAAGAGGTCATGGATAGAAGTGAGTTTGTTGCAAACAGAGCGAGAGTTCCATAGTGCACAAGTGAAGGGGGTGGTGGCTTTAGATGCAAGAGGAATAAGATTAAGGTTACCAGAGTTTTGTTTTTGAAGTCTATTGAAGGGCACACATGGGTGTGCAGGGCAAGGAAGTTGTGGGGGACCAGGATTAGGGGAGATGTCACCAGAAGCTAGTATGAGCAAGAGGGAGAGTGACATGAGATGAGATGTGGATTTGCAGTGGTGAGACTGTTTTTGTGATGAGTTTCAAGGGGGAGAGAGAGTCTTTAGGAATGTGTGAAGTTCATGGATACAAAAGTAAGGTGAGGTTAAGAGAGATGGGCTAATGAGCAGTGCAGGTGGTGAGGGGTAAGGAGTAATGTAGTAAAGTAGTTTGTTAAACAGACAAAGGTGGCAAAAAGGAATATTACAATATTGTGCATTTTTTTACAAAATAGTGTATTAAACTTAGTATTAAAACAGAACTTGCTTTATCCCTTGTCCAATCCATGTATAATTCTTGTAAAATTCATTGTGCCTCACTTATAAATGTTCACCTAAGAGATGTGAACAGATGATTGTCAGGATTCCTGTGATTGTTATTAAATTATATATATATATATATATATATATATATATATATATATATATATATATATATATATGTGTATCATTTAATGTATATATATTTGTCTTGGGCCGGAAATGATCCATTTATTTGTGAGACTATAACTACAGCAGACCCATCCCCTATCTCTACCTTCTACCACTAAAGGATTCAAATGAGAGCATTGGTCTCATTAGTTCAGCACAAACCCCTGGGGTGATTGAGACAAATATTGTGTGTTTTGGTGGAATATATGCTCAGAAGCCCCTTGAAGATTCTCAATATGCATCCTAATCTGGGAGAAGCATATGCCAACCTTCACTAACAGACACATGTGATAATTTAACACCATGGCTCACTGGATTTTGTTTTTGAAGCTTAAATATATTCAGAAAAAGCACAATTTTTTTTTAAAAAAGGATGTAGCTAATCTCATATAGGTGTGAATGATCCCCTGCTGAGCTCCCAGACAAGCTGACATTTTAAGTCTCTGTATGACATGGGAGTAGTAAGAAGCTACACATGTCGTCAAACTTAATTTGACAGGTGTCACGCCCCTTTTTATGTAAATCCCCACCCATGTTCCCGCCCCTAGAATCTGCCCCTTTTTAGTATTAATAATGATTTTGATATGGTAATGATATCGTTGCGTAATTAATAAAATATATTTTTATTGATTGCAATGATTTTGATATGATAATTATATAGTTGCAGTATAAATAAAATGTATTTTTATTGGTTGAATAATTGTTTTATGACTGAGCATAATGTTTTTACTTTGCTGGGGTATATGTAATATCCAATAGGTTTTGTAGTGAATATTTTTAATACCCTTTAAATATTTATGTTTAAGGATACAGGCAAGACAAAGCAGTAATAAACATGTTCGGACTTGCCCGCAGTACAGAATTACGTACTAGGGGCATAATACAAAGCTATATATTCACATAAAAAACTGAAAACAGACACGGCCTTAAAGGGACACTGTACCCAAATTTTTTCTTTTGTGATTGAGATAGAGCATGCAATTTTAAGCAACTTTCTAATGTACTCCTATTATCAAATTTTCTTTATTCTCTTGGTATGTTTATTTGAAAAGCAAGAATTTAAGTTTAGATGCCAGCTCATTTTTGGTGAACAACCTGGGTTGTCCTTGCTGATTGGGTAGCACCAATAAACAAATGCTATCCATGGTTTTGAACCACAAATTTGCTGGCTCCTCAGCTTAGATGCCTTCTTTTTCAAATAAAGATATCAAGAGAACGAAGAAAAATTGATAACAGAAGTAAATTAGAAAGTTGCTTAAAATTGCACGCTCTATCTGAATCACAAAAGAAAAATTTTAGGTGCAGTGTCCCTTTAAACATGTATATTAAAAATATATTTACTGACTGGGAAAAAAATCATGAAAACTGTAGTTTAAAACACATTCGGCTAGATTTAGAGTTTTGTTGGTAAGGACCAGCGTAGCTAACGCCGGCTTTTTTCTGGCCGCACCATAAAAATAACTCTGGTATTGAGAGTCCACAAAAAGGCTGGGTTAGGCTCCAAATAAGGAGCGTAAAGCATTTTTAACGCAGCTTCAACTCTCGATACCAGAGTTGCTTACGCAAGCGGCCAGCCTCAAAAACGTGCTCGTGCACGATTCCCCCATAGGAAACAATGGGGCTGTTTGAGCTGAAAAAAAACCTAACACCTGCAAAAAAGCCGCGTTCAGCTCCTAACGCAGCCCCATTGTTTGCTATGGGGAAACACTTCCTACGTCTGCACCTAACACTCTAACATGTACCCCGAGTCTAAACACCCTTTACCTTACATTTATTAACCCCTATTCTGCCGCCCCCGCTATCGTTGACCCCTGCTTACTATTATTAACCCCTAATCTACCGCTCCGGACACCGTCGCTACTTACATTATCCCTATGTACCCCTAATCTGCTGCCCTAACATCGCTGACCCCTATATTATATTTATTAACCCCTAATCTGCCCCCCACAACGTCGCCTCCACCTGCCTACACTTATTAACCCCCAATCTGCCGAGCGGACCTGAGCGCTACTATAATAAAGTTATTAACCCCTAATCCGCCTCACTAACCCTATAATAAATAGTATTAACCCCTAATCTGCCCTCCCTAACATCGCCGACACCTAACTTCGATTATTAACCCCTAATCTGCCGACCGGAGCTCACCGCTATTCTAATAAATGTATTAACCCCTAAAGCTAAGTCTAACCCTAACACTAACACCCCCCTAAGTTAAATATAATTTACATCTAACGAAATTAATTAACTCTTATTAAATAAATTATTCCTATTTAAAGCTAAATACTTACCTGTAAAATAAATCCTTATATAGCTACAATATAAATTATAATTACATTGTAGCTATTTTAGGATTAATATTTATTTCACAGGCAACTTTGTAATTATTTTAACCAGGTACAATAGCTATTAAATAGTTAAGAACTATTTAATAGTTACCTAGTTAAAATAATTACAAAATTACCTGTCAAATAAATCCTAACCTAAGTTACAATTAAACCTAACACTATACTATCATTAAATTAATTAAATAAAATACCTACAATTACCTACAATTAAACCTAACACTACACTATCATTAAATTAATTAAATTAAATACCTACAATTACCTACAATTAAACCTATCACTACACTATCAATACATTAATTAAATACAATATCTACAAATAACTACAATGAAATAAACTAACTAAAGTACAAAAAATAAAAAAGAACTAAGTTACAAAAAATAAAAAAATATCTACAAACATAAGAAAAATATTACAACAATTTTAAACTAATTACACCTACTCTAAGCCCCCTAATAAAACAACAAAGCCCCCCAAAATAAAAAATGCCCTACCCTATTCTAAATTACTAAAGTTAAAAGCTCTTTTACCTTACCAGCCCTGAACAGGGCCCTTTGAAGGGCATGCCCCAAGAAGTTCAGCTCTTTTGCCTGTAAAAAAAACATACAATACCCCCCCCCCAACATTACAACCCACCACCCACATACCCCTAATCTAACCCAAACCCCCCTTAAATAAACCTAACAATAAGCCCCTGAAGATCTTCCTACCTTGTCTTCACCATACCAGGTTCACCGATCGGTCCTGAAGAGCTCCTCCGATGTCCTGATCCAAGCCCAAGCGGGGGGCTGAAGATGTCCATGATCCGGTAGAAGTCTTCATCCAAGCGGGGCAGAAGAGGTCTTCCATCCGATTAAAGTCTTCATCCAGGCGGCATCTTCTATCGACATCCATCTGGAACGGAGCGGCAGCATCCTGAAGACCTCCGACGCGGAACATCCATCCTGGCCGACAACTGAACGACGAATGACGGTTCCTTTAAATGACGTCATCCAAGATGGCGTCCCTCGAATTCCGATTGGCTGATAGTATTCTATCAGCCAATCGGAATTAAGGTAGGAATATTCTGATTGGCTGATGGAATCAGCCAATCAGAATCAAGTTCAATCCGATTGGCTGATCCAATCAGCCAATCAGATTGAGCTCGCATTCTATTGGCTGTTCCGATCAGCCAATAGAATGTGAGCTAAATCTGATTGGCTGATTCCATCAGCCAATCAGAATATTCCTACCTTAATTCCGATTGGCTGATAGAATACTATCAGCCAATCGGAATTCGAGGGACGCCATCTTGGATGATGTCATTTAAAGGAACCGTCATTCGTCGTTCAGTCGTCGGCCAGGATGGATGTTCCGCGTCGGAGGTGCTTTCGCGTCGGAGATGCTGCCGCTCCGTTCCAGATGGATGTCGATAGAAGATGCTGCCTGGATGAAGACTTCAATCGGATGGAAGACCTCTTCTGCCCCGCTTGGATGAAGACTTCTACCGGATCATGGACATCTTCAGCCCCCCGCTTGGGCTTGGATCAGGACATCGGAGGAGCTCTTCAGGACCGATCGGTGAACCTGGTATGGTGAAGACAAGGTAGGAAGATCTTCAGGGGCTTAGTGTTAGGTTTATTTAAGGGGGGTTTGGGTTAGATTAGGGGTATGTGGGTGGTGGGGTGTAATGTTGGGGGGATGGGGTATTGTATGTTTTTTTTACAGGCAAAAGAGCTGAACTTCTTGGGGCATGCCCCGCAAAGGGCCCTGTTCAGGGCTGGTAAGGTAAAAGAGCTTTTAACTTTAGTAATTTAGAATAGGGTAGGGCATTTTTTTATTGTGGGGGGCTTTGTTGTTTTATTAGGGGGCTTAGAGTAGGTTTAATTAGTTTAAAATTGTTGTAATATTTTTCTTATGTTTGTAGATATTTTTTTATTTTCTGTAACTTAGTTCTTTTTTATTTTTTGTACTTTAGTTAGTTTATTTCATTCTAGTTATTTGTAGGTATTGTATTTAATTAATGTATTGATAGTGTAGTGTTAGGTTTAATTGTAGGTAATTGTAGGTATTTTATTTAATTAATTTAATGATAGTATAGTGTTAGGTTTAATTGTAACTTAGGTTAGGATTTATTTGACAGGTAATTTTGTAATTATTTTAACTAGGTAACTATTAAATAGTTCTTAACTATTTAATAGCTATTGTACCTGGTTAAAATAATTACAAAGTTGCCTGTAAAATAAATATTAATCCTAAAATAGCTACAATGTAATTATAATTTATATTGTAGCTATATTAGGATTTATTTTACAGGTAAGTATTTAGCTTTAAATAGGAATAATTTATTTAATAAGAGTTAATTAATTTCGTTAGATGTAAATTATATTTAGGTTAGGGGGGTGTTAGTGTTAGGGTTAGACTTAGCTTTAGGGGTTAATACATTTATTAGAATAGCGGTGAGCTCCGGTCAGCAGATTAGGGGTTAATAATTGAAGTTAGGTGTCGGCGATGTTAGGGAGGGCAGATTATGGGTTAATACTATTTATTATAGGGTTAGTGAGGCGGATTAGGGGTTAATAACTTTATTATAGTAGCGCTCAGGTCCGCTCGGCAGATTAGGGGTTAATAAGTGTAGGCAGGTGGAGGCGACGTTGTGGGGTGCAGATTAGGGGTTAATAAATATAATATAGGGGTCGGCGGTGTTAGGGGCAGCAGATTAGGGGTACATAAGGATAACGTAGGTGGCGGCGCTTTGCGGTCGGCAGATTAGGGGTTAATAAGTGTAGGTAGCTGGCGGCGACGTTGTGGGGGGCAGGTTAGGGGTTACTAAATATAATGTAGGGGTCGGCGGTGTTAGGGGCAGCAGATTAGGGGTACATAAGGATAACGTAGGTGGCGGTCGGCAGATTAGGGGTTAAAAAAATTTAATCGAGTGGCGGCGATGTGGGGGGACCTCGGTTTAGGGGTACATAGGTAGTTTATGGGTGTTAGTGTACTTTAGAGCACAGTAGTTAAGAGCTTTATAAACCGGCGTTAGCCCAGAAAGCTCTTAACTACTGACTTTTTTCCTGCGGCTGGAGTTTTGTCGTTAGATGTCTAACGCTCACTTCAGACACGACTCTAAATACCGGAGTTAGAAAGATCCCATTGAAAAGATAGGATACGCAATTTACGTAAGGGGATCTGCGGTATGGAAAAGTTGCGGCTGAAAAGTGAGCGTTAGACCCTATTTTGAGTGACTCCAAATACCGGAGGTAGCCTAAAACCAGCGTTAGGAGCCTCTAACGCTGGTTTTCACGGCTAATGCCAAACTCCAAATCTAGGCCATTATCTTCACAAATACTCAAGTATATACTTTTCAACTTTCTTCTGGCACTGTCTTCTGCTATATCACACAGGCTGAGTACTCAAAATGCCTGGGCAAGACAAAGTTATATATACACATGCACACAGAGAGAGAGAGAGAAAGAGAGACAAATAGAGAGAGATGTATTCACACACAAATATATATATATATACACACACACACAGAGCTATATTCACCTAAAAAACTGAAAACAGGCACTGCCTGAAACATGTATATTAAAAATATATATACTGGCTGGAAAAACAAATCATGAAAACTGTAGTTTAAAACACATTATCTTCACACATACTGAAGTATATATTTTTCTACATTTTTCCAGCACTGTCTTTTGCTATATCACACAGGCTGAGGACTCAATATGCCAGGGCACGAAAAAGCTGTAACAAACATGTAGTGAGATATATATACACACACAGACACAGAGAAAGAGAGAGAGATAGAGAGATGTATTCATACAAAAAAACAAAAACACATTATCTTCACACATACTGAAGTATATACTTTTCTACATTTTTCCAGCACTGTCTTTTGCTATATCACACAGGCTGAGGATTCAAAATGCCTGGGCAAGACAAAGTTATATATACACATGCACACACAGAGAGACAGAAAGAGAGACAAATAGAGAGAGATGTATTCACACACAAAAAATAAATAAATATATATATATATATATATATATATACACACACAGACACATGGAAAGAGAAAGAAATAGAGAGATGTATTCATACAAAAAACAAAAACACATTGGGGCATATTTATCAAGCTCCGAATGGAGCTTGATGCCCGTGTTTCTGGTGAGCCTCCAGGCTCGCCAGAAACAGCAGTTATAAAGCAGCGGTCACAAAGACCTCTGCTCCATAACCTGTCCTCCTGCTCTGAGGAGGCGGACAGACATCGCCGGAAATCAACCCAATCGAGTACGATTGGGTTGATTGACACCCTTGGCCACGAGTCTGCAGGGGGCGGCGTTGCACCAGCAGCTCTTGTGAGCTGCTGGTGCAATGCTGAATATGGCGAGTATATTGCTCGCCGTATTCAGCGAGATCTGTCGGACCTGATCCACACTGTCGGATCAGGTCCGACAGACCTTGATAAATTGGGGCCATTATCTTCACACATACTGAAGTATATACTTTTCTACATTTTTCCAGCACTGTCTTTTGCTATATCACACAGGCTGAGGACTCAAAATGCCTGGGCAAGACAAAGTTATATATACACATGCACACAGAGAGAGAGAAAGAGGGACAAATAGAGAGAGATGTATTCACACACAAAAAAAATAAAATTATATATATATACACACACATATAGAGAGATGTATTCACACACAAAAAAATAAAATTATATATATATATATATATATATATATATATTTACAAGAAAGATCAGCACTCACCAATGTAACAACCACTCGAATGCACGGCCAAGATAAATGTAGACAAAAGTAGAAGCATAGAGACAAGACCTGGTGTTGATCCCTGTAGTCCCACGCCACAAAAGCCAGCACACGAGATTTAAGCAACACACCTTCCTTTAATACAAAGCATAACGTTTCAGCTCCCACTGGAGCCTTGTTCACATGCAATAATTCATCACGATAGATCAGGCATATTACAACATACACAAGAAAAACCCTTATATACCCCCACCCACCAATCGGAAAGCCACATAAAAAACCGCCAAATACAAAGCTAATTGATACAGCTGTGTGTCAAGCGTGTCAAACCTGGACCGCAAGCCAAAATGCGTGTCCATGGTAACCTGCTCGTGGGTATAATGCTACTGCGCATGCGCGCTTGACGGAATAATGCGCGCGTACGCAGTGACGACATGGCGTCAGAACTGGTTGTCATGGTAACCCCAAGCAACATATGCTAGAACAGCGGAACAACACGCTACTAAAGAGAAATAATGTATACACGTCAACGCATTCATGTATGGGCACCAGGGCAACACAGCGCATTACACACCTCATTAAACTAAAGATCTAATATTGATCGATGCCATAAACATATGTTAATAGACGTATGCCTAGTAAATGACAAGAACAGGTCAGAATAACTATAGGATACACAAAAAAAAGTGAATTACATCCGATTGGACAGTGAAATTAACTTATTTATATCAATTTTAAAACATGTTGTTTTACTAATTGCTAGCCACTTATATGGGACCAACCGGTGGCACGCCACTGTGCACAAGCTGGACATTCTATCTCTTCATTGAGAACCATTCTAATTGACCACGTACCGAAAAATAGACGTGGGGGAGATCGAGCCAAGGCTCTACTAAAAATGGAATCACGGTGGATCTACCGACTTGACACTATAGCACCTCGTGGCTTAAATATGTCCATTGACTATAGTTGCTTCTATAAATGACTGTGGGTCTCTTCTCATCTCATTATTGACGTTCCTACCATACCCTAGATACACGCTGCAAAATTTTGTGTATATATATTTTAGTTTTTCTCTTGTTAGTCACTATGTGCTTTTGATAAATATATGAATGATCTAAATTACTTTTAATTCCTAATTGGAATATACTAGTGGCATGATATAGCCCATTTAAGTAATAGATCTGATACTCATAACCATATAAGTGGCTAGCAATTAGTAAAACAACATGTTTTAAAATTGATATAAATAAGTTAATTTCACTGTCCAATCGGATGTAATTCACTTTTTTTTGTGTATCCTATAGTTATTCTGACCTGTTCTTGTCATTTACTAGGCATACGTCTATTAACATATGTTTATGGCATCGATCAATATTAGATCTTTAGTTTAATGAGGTGTGTAATGCGCTGTGTTGCCCTGGTGCCCATACATGAATGCGTTGACGTGTATACATTATTTCTCTTTAGTAGCGTGTTGTTCCGCTGTTCTAGCATATGTTGCTTGGGGTTACCATGACAACCAGTTCTGACGCCATGTCGTCACTGCGTACGCGCGCATTATTCCGTCAAGCGCGCATGCGCAGTAGCATTATACCCACGAGCAGGTTACCATGGACACACATTTTGGCTTGCGGTCCAGGTTTGACACGCTTGACACACAGCTGTATCAATTAGCTTTGTATTTGGCGGTTTTTTATGTGGCTTTCCGATTGGTGGGTGGGGGTATATAAGGGTTTTTCTTGTGTATGTTGTAATATGCCTGATCTATCGTGATGAATTATTGCATGTGAACAAGGCTCCAGTGGGAGCTGAAACGTTATGCTTTGTATTAAAGGAAGGTGTGTTGCTTAAATCTCGTGTGCTGGCTTTTGTGGCGTGGGACTACAGGGATCAACACCAGGTCTTGTCTCTATGCTTCTACTTTTGTCTATATATATATATATATATATATATATATATATATATATATATATATATATATATATATATATATATATATATATACACACACATATAGAGAGATGTATTCACACACAAAAAAAATAAAATTATATATATATATATATATATATATATATACACACACACACATATAGAGAGATGTATTCACACACAAAAAAAATAAAATTATATATATATATATATATATATATATATATATATATATATATATATATATATATATATATATATATACATACACACACATATAGAGAGATGTATTCACACACAAAAAAAAAAAAATTATATATACACACACACACATATAGAGAGATGTATTCACACAAAACACTCTATTGACCAGGGAAACATCATGAAAACTGTAGTTTAAAACACATTAGCTTCAAACATACTCAAGTATATACTTTTCTACTTTCTTCTGGCACTGTCTTCTGGAAGAATATATGGTTACAAAAGTTACACCAGTCCTTAAACTGACAAGCAATAAAACTGCCTAACAAAGCTTACAGACCATTTAACACCTTGTAATTACACACAGTCATTTATTCTCATACAGAAACCCCTACAGATAGACAACTGTCCTTTTTCTGCTTCCACAGATGCCAATTCAAATCAACTGTCTCAGCCGTTATTACCATGTTTATATGTTGTATATATCATCACTGTGTGTGAGAGTATCTGTGTAAGAGAGAGCATATGTGTGTGTCTGTAAGATAGGACATATGTGTGGGAGTGTGTGACAGGTTGTATATATATATATATATATATATATATATATATATATATATATATATATATATAATATACATACACACACACACATACACATTACATGTGTGAGAGGAAGTGTGTGCATATGTGTGTTGTGTGTCTGTGAGAGAGAGAGAGAGAGAGAGTATGGTTGTATGTAAGAGAGAGCATATCCCTTTATGTGTGAGGAAACAGTAAAAGCCGGCATAGAAAAGTATGCTGGACAGCTCAGCACTCACCAGAGTAATATCTCATAATGTGTGTGTGTGTGTGTATAAATAAATATGTATGTGTGTGTATGTATATGAGTGTGTGTGTATGTAATTATATGTGCATATGAGTTTGTTATGTGTGTATGTATGAGTGTATATTTGTGTGTATGTATGCATGTATGTGTTTGTATGTGCATGTGTGTGTGTATATACATATATGTATGTATATGTGTGTGTGTACAGGGAGTGCAGAATTATTAGGCAAATGAGTATTTTGACCACATCATCCTCTTTATGCATGTTGTCTTACTCCAAGCTGTATAGGCTCGAAAGCCTACTACCAATTAAGCATATTAGGTGATGTGCATCTCTGTAATGAGAAGGGGTGTGGTCTAATGACATCAACACCCTATATCAGGTGTGCATAATTATTAGGCAACTTCCTTTCGTTTGGCAAAATGGGTCAAAAGAAGGACTTGACAGGCTCAGAAAAGTCAAAAATAGTGAGATATCTTGCAGAGGGATGCAGCACTCTTAAAATTGCAAAGCTTCTGAAGCGTGATCATCGAACAATCAAGCGTTTCATTCAAAATAGTCAACAGGGTCACAAGAAGCGTGTGGAAAAACCAAGGCGCAAAATAACTGCCCATGAACTGAGAAAAGGCAAGCGTGCAGCTGCCAAGATGCCACTTGCCACCAGTTTGGCCATATTTCAGAGCTGCAACATCACTGGAGTGCCCAAAAGCACAAGGTGTGCAATACTCAGAGACATGGCCAAGGTAAGAAAGGCTAAAAGACGACCACCACTGAACAAGACACACAAGCTGAAACGTCAAGACTGGGCCAAGAAATATCTCAAGACTGATTTGTCTAAGGTTTTATGGACTGATGAAATGAGAGTGAGTCTTGATGGGCCAGATGGATGGTGTAATAGTAGCAATTTGAACAAGCCTTTAATTTTGTTTTGTAACTAAGAACCAGCAATTGCCTCAAAAGTAGATTTGTAACATAAAAGAAGCTTGATGAATTCGTTGTCAGTGCTTCATATAATGTATTACTATTTGCCCAATAAGTGACAGTTTATTAACTTCATAAACTGTAATTCTTTCAGGGCAATTGATAATGCAAACAGTTCAAATTAAGCAGTAACGTAAATTATTGTATTCCTTGATTAGGCAGGTAAAGTTCATCAAATTATATAAGAATAACGATTAATAATGAAATAATTAGGTCTGACCTGAGAACGCAGGAGTTTGTTACTTGTCCGTTTGCTATGAACAGCAGCGTGGTACTCACAGGGAGAGCGGTTGTTGGCTGCAGCTGATGACGTCACCGCTACTTGCTGTGCTGTGTCTGAAGCTGCTTGTGAATCCTGTTACCTTGTAAATGCTTCAGGGTCTGATGTCGAGTTAGTTTGATTTCCTTGCAGTAGGTAATATCTTCCAGTATTGAATTGAGTACTAGAGCTTCTAGATGTAGGAATGAAAATAAGAGATGTTAACAGTAACTTTTAGTAACTCTTCAAATAAGAAATTGAGAGGCTGTTGGAGAGTGAGGAAAAACTCTCAGTGACACGCTTGTGCTGTGAATCCTTTCTCAATTAACCAGCAATGAGTGCTGGGGGGAAGTGCTTGATATAGGAGGCACTTAAAGGGACAGATCATTAGCAAGCAGTAACCCTGACAGAGCCCCCCACAAAAAGAACCACAGCGAGGTTCAAGGCCTGGGACGATCAGGGTTACGTCTATGGAAGAGAGAGATCAGACGTGGAGCAGATATGTTCGAGGCAGGCTCCCAGGAATCATCTTCATGTCCAAAACCTTTCCAATGAACCAAATAGAAAAGATTCCCATGACGGAGTATAGAATCCAGAATGCTATGAACCTCATACTGGCTATCAAGGGTAGCAGAAGGTATTGGGTCTTCTGATGTAACATTTGATATGGGTAGGTTGCAAGGTTTAATAAGAGACACATGGAAAGTCGGATGTATCTTAAAAGTTGATGGTAGTTGGAGTGTAACTGTTGTTGGACCATTTACCCTGATAATAGGGTAAGGACCCAAAAAGAGTTTACCTAGTTTCCTACAAGGATAAGGTATCTTGAGGTTCTTAGTGGAGAGCCATACTTGTTGTCCTACGGAATATTGAGGACTAGGTCTGTGGCGAAGATCGTAGTACCTGCTTTGTGATGCCTGTGCCTGAAGAATATGTTCACGAATTGAAGAAAAGTTGGCAGAAATGTCGTTAACCAGATCATTCACCTGAGGACATGGGGTGTCAATCTTCGGAAGTAGAGTGAAATTTGGATGTAAACCATAATTTACAAAAAATGGTGATGTGCCAGTTGTGGAACTCTTATTATTATTATAGGCAAATTCTGCTAGGGGCAAGTAGGTGGCCCATGAATCTTGTTGGTGAGAGCAGAAGCAACGTAGGTATTGTTCTAGCCACTGGTTCACCCTCTCCGTCTGCCCATTCGTTTGAGGATGGTAAGCAGTGGTGAGTTTTTGTTCTATATGCAGAGCAGCACACAAATTTCTCCAGAACTTAGATGTGAATTGGGTTCCACGGTCACTAAGGATGGTTTTAGGTATTCCATGCAGTCTTACAATGTTTTGAATGAACAATTCACTTGTGATCTTGGAAGTGGGTAGGGAGGTAATCGGTATGAAATGTGCCATCTTTGAGAATAAATCGGTGACAACCATTATAGTGGTGTATTTGTTAGAGACAGGTAAGTCCACGATAAAGTCCAGAGATACCGCCTCCCAGGGTACTTGTGGTACAGGTAAAGGCTGTAAAAGACCCACAGGGAGTTGTTTAGAAGGTTTGGAGGTTGCACATGTAACGCATTTAGAAATATATTCTTTGAGATCGAGGTTAAGAGTAGGCCACCAAAAAGATCTCTTAAGTAAATCCAAAGTTTTATCCTTTCCCATGTGTCCAGCAAGGGGGGACTCATGAACTGTTTTCAAGATTGAAGATCTAAGATTTGGAGGTATGTATAGCTTCCCGTCCTTATAGAGTAAGCCATCAGAATTGTAGGTAAGATCTGTATGAGGTACTGATGGGTCAATAGCAGTAGCATCTTTTATCACTGTAGTTAGACTTGTTATAACACCAATGATAGAGTCCTTAGGGACAACAGTAGTAGGAATGCATGGTATTATAGGTTTAGGACCTTGTCTAGAGAGGGCGTCAGCCTTGCCATTTTTTGTACCAGGCCTGTAGGTAATGATGTAATGGAAACGAGAAAAGTAAAGACTCCAGCGTAATTGTCTGGAGGATAGGGTTCGATTGGACTGAAGATATTGCAGATTTTTGTGGTCAGTATATATGACAGTTGGTTGTGTTGCGCACTCAAGCAAGTGCCTCCAGTGATCGAAAGAACACTTTATTGCAAGTAATTCTTTCTCGCCAACTGGATAATTTAACTCTGCTGGTTGCATCAATCTAGAGAAGAATGCGACCGAATGTAAGGGATCTTTGAATGATTTCCGTTGAGAGAGGATTGCCCCTATTGCGAACTCAGAAGCGTCAACTTCCAGGATGAATTGCTTTTCTAAATCCGGGTATTGGAGAATGGGTGCTGTAGTGAATTTATTTTTTAAAAAGTCAAATACCTGTTGAGTATGGCTTGTCCACCTGAAAGGATGATTCAATTTGGTGAGCTCAGTAAGAGGTTTGGTAATAGCAGCAAATCCAGGAATGAATTTCCTATAATAATTTGAGAAGCCAAGGAAACGTTGAACATCTTTCTTACATTGAGGAGTTAGCCAATTATGAATAGCCTGAACCTTGTCATCTTGCATCTTGATTCCTTCAGGGGAGATGTTATAACCCAGAAAAGAGATATTATTTGATTCAAATATACATTTTTCTAGTTTAGCGTATAGGTTATTTTTTCGTAACCTAGTGAGAACCTCTCTAACATGTATTCTATGTTGATCTAGATTTTGTGAGTAAACTAGAATATCGTCCAAATAGACAACAACATATACATCCAAAATATCTCTGAAAAGATCATTGATTAAGCATTGGAATGTTGCTGGGGCATTGCACAGACCGAATGGCATCACTGTATATTCGAATAGCCCATATCTAGTCCGAAAAGCAGTGAGCCATTCGTCGCCAGCTCTCATTCGTATAAGATTATAGGCACCTCGAAGATCCAATTTCGTGAAAATTGAGGCCCCCCTTAATCTTTCAATTAATTCAGGGATCAAAGGTAGGGGGTACCTGTTTTTTCTGGTACGCCTGTTCAATTCCCTGTAATCGATAATTGGTCTTAACGTGCCATCTTTATTGGTGATAAAAAATATGCCTGCACCTGCAGGAGAGGTACTAGGTCTTATAAAACCTTTTCGGAGGTTCTCATCAATATCATTTTTAAGGTGTTCTAGTTCTGGTTTTGAAAGGGGGTAGATATGTCCATAGGGAATTGAAACTCCTGGGAGTAAATCAATAGGACAATCGTAATCCCTATGAGGGGGCAAACATTCAGCTTCTTTTTTATTAAAAACATCTGAGAAGTCTGCATATTGTTTGGGTAAAATATTATCCTCAACCTGTAGCATAATTAAATCTGATGATGTCTTACTATTTTGAGTGAGATGAGGGAAAGATAAACTGAGGTCATTCCAGTTTATAGTTGGTTTGTGTTTACAAAACCAATTTATACCAAGGATTACATTAAACATTGGTGAAGATATGACATCAAAAGTGAGTGTTGCTGTGATGTGTGTGCAAGATGTTACCTGTAATGGTGTAGTTTGGTGTGTGACAGGACCTGATTTTAAAAAAGAGCCATCAATGACCTTCACAGAGACCGGAGTTTTCTTAGAGACCAGAGGTATTTTATTCTGTTTCACAAAAGAAAAATCAACAAAATTTCTACATGAGCCGGTGTCCAGGATAGCTTCAGTTGTTATCCTGATTTGATCCCACTGTAAAATAATAGGGATAGTTAAATATGAGGGTTTAATGGTTTTCATCAACAGGGATTCAGAGATGTTAGGCAACCTACCCTTCTTATTCTTAGCCAGAACTGGGCAGTCCTTTACTTCATGTGTGGGGCAGGCACAATACATGCACAGACTATGCAACTTCCTCCTAGTCTTTTCCTGAGAGGAGAGGGGACCCTTCATAAAGCCTATGTCCATAGGTTGCGGTGATTCCTTAGTTTGATAAACAGGAGTGGAGAGAAAGCTTCTTGTACCGCTAGCCTTTTCAGAGCGGCGTTCCCTAAGCCGTCTATCTATGTTAATAGTGAGAGAAAAGAAATCTTCCAATGAATCTGGAATACCTGTGCGTGAGAGTTCATCCTTTATATCCTCAGACAACCCTAAACGATATTGAGTTTTAAGGGAGACCTCATTCCATCCCGAATCGCGGGCAGAAATTTAAAATTGTGTGATGTAAGACTCCACAGGGTTCTTTCTTTGTTTTAAAGATCTAAGTAAGTTTTCAGCTGTGACCTGTTTGAAAGGGTCATCATATAATGCTGACATTTGATCAAAGAACTCATCTAGAGATCCCAGTATTGCATCATCATTTTCAAAAAAAAGAGTCAGCCCAAGCCCTAGGTTCCCCCCTCAAATATGATATCACAGTGAGCACTCTTGATCTTTCTGTGGGATAAGTGTGTGGCTTTAATTGAAAAAGCAACATGCAGGAGTTTTTAAACTCTCTGAATCTTGAACGGTCACCAGAGAATTTTTCTGGGGGGGAGACCATAGGTTCAGGGATAGAATCTGCACTTGCAGGTTTGGGTGCCAGAGTCTCTCTTAAGCAGGCCTTCAAAGCCTGATTTTCCACTTGTAATTCATGGAAAGAACCTGATAGAGCTTCTAATCTGTCTGACAGGACTTGAACTTTATCACTTAAAAGATCTTGTTCCATAATTGCTGTTGAGTGTATATGTTTGGTATAGGATAATTCTGTGTACACAAACACTAAATCCTTGCTTCCTTCTGGCTGGTTAATTATGTAATAGTAGCAATTTGAACAAGCCTTTAATTTTGTTTTGTAACTAAGAACCAGCAATTGCCTCAAAAGTAGATTTGTAACATAAAAGAAGCTTGATGAATTCGTTGTCAGTGCTTCATATAATGTATTACTATTTGCCCAATAAGTGACAGTTTATTAACTTCATAAACTGTAATTCTTTCAGGGCAATTGATAATGCAAACAGTTCAAATTAAGCAGTAACGTAAATTATTGTATTCCTTGATTAGGCAGGTAAAGTTCATCAAATTATATAAGAATAACGATTAATATTGAAATAATTAGGTCTGACCTGAGAACGCAGGAGTTTGTTACTTGTCCGTTTGCTATGAACAGCAGCGTGGTACTCACAGGGAGAGCGGTTGTTGGCTGCAGCTGATGACGTCACCGCTACTTGCTGTGCTGTGTCTGAAGCTGCTTGTGAATCCTGTTACCTTGTAAATGCTTCAGGGTCTGATGTCGAGTTAGTTTGATTTCCTTGCAGTAGGTAATATCTTCCAGTATTGAATTGAGTACTAGAGCTTCTAGATGTAGGAATGAAAATAAGAGATGTTAACAGTAACTTTTAGTAACTCTTCAAATAAGAAATTGAGAGGCTGTTGGAGAGTGAGGAAAAACTCTCAGCGACACGCTTGTGCTGTGAATCCTTTCTCAATTAACCAGCAATGAGTGCTGGGGGGAAGTGCTTGATATAGGAGGCACTTAAAGGGACAGATCATTAGCAAGCAGTAACCCTGACAGAGCCCCCCACAAAAAGAACCACAGCGAGGTTCAAGGCCTGGGACGATCAGGGTTACGTCTATGGAAGAGAGAGATCAGACGTGGAGCAGATATGTTCGAGGCAGGCTCCCAGGAATCATCTTCATGTCCAAAACCTTTCCAATGAACCAAATAGAAAAGATTCCCATGACGGAGTATAGAATCCAGAATGCTATGAACCTCATACTGGCTATCAAGGGTAGCAGAAGGTATTGGGTCTTCTGATGTAACATTTGATATGGGTAGGTTGCAAGGTTTAATGAGACACATGGAAAGTCGGATGTATCTTAAAAGTTGATGGTAGTTGGAGTGTAACTGTTGTTGGACCATTTACCCTGATAATAGGGTAAGGACCCAAAAAGAGTTTACCTAGTTTCCTACAAGGATAAGGTATCTTGAGGTTCTTAGTGGAGAGCCATACTTGTTGTCCTACGGAATATTGAGGACTAGGTCTGTGGCGAAGATCGTAGTACCTGCGTTGTGATGCCTGTGCCTGAAGAATATGTTCACGAATTGAAGAAAAGTTGGCAGAAATGTTGTTAACCAGATCATTCACCTGAGGACATGGGGTGTCAATCTTCGGAAGTAGAGTGAAATTTGGATGTAAACCATAATTTACAAAAAATGGTGATGTGCCAGTTGTGGAACTCTTATTATTATTATAGGCAAATTCTGCTAGGGGCAAGTAGGTGGCCCATGAATCTTGTTGGTGAGAGCAGAAGCAACGTAGGTATTGTTCTAGCCACTGGTTCACCCTCTCCGTCTGCCCATTCGTTTGAGGATGGTAAGCAGTGGTGAGTTTTTGTTCTATATGCAGAGCAGCACACAAATTTCTCCAGAACTTAGATGTGAATTGGGTTCCACGGTCACTAAGGATGGTTTTAGGTATTCCATTCAGTCTTACAATGTTTTGAATGAACAATTCACTTGTGATCTTGGAAGTGGGTAGGGAGGTAATCGGTATGAAATGTGCCATCTTTGAGAATAAATCGGTGACAACCATTATAGTGGTGTATTTGTTAGAGACAGGTAAGTCCACGATAAAGTCCAGAGATACCGCCTCCCAGGGTACTTGTGGTACAGGTAAAGGCTGTAAAAGACCCACAGGGAGTTGTTTAGAAGGTTTGGAGGTTGCACATGTAACGCATTTAGAAATATATTCTTTGAGATTGAGGTTAAGAGTAGGCCACCAAAAAGATCTCTTAAGTAAATCCAAAGTTTTATCCCTTCCCATGTGTCCAGCAAGGGGGGACTCATGAACTGTTTTCAAGATTGAAGATCTAAGATTTGGAGGTATGTATAGCTTCCCGTCCTTATAGAGTAAGCCATCAGAATTGTAGGTAAGATCTGTATGAGGTACTGATGGGTCAATAGCAGTCACATCTTTTATCACTGTAGTTAGACTTGTTATAACACCAATGATAGAGTCCTTAGGGACAACAGTAGTAGGAATGCATGGTATTATAGGTTTAGGATCTTGTCTAGAGAGGGCGTCAGCCTTGCCATTTTTTGTACCAGGCCTGTAGGTAATGATGTAATGGAAACGAGAAAAGTAAAGACTCCAGCGTAATTGTCTGGAGGATAGGGTTCGATTGGACTGAAGATATTGCAGATTTTTGTGGTCAGTATATATGACAGTTGGTTGTGTTGCGCCCTCAAGCAAGTGCCTCCAGTGATCGAAAGAACACTTTATTGCAAGTAATTCTTTCTCGCCAACTGGATAATTTAACTCTGCTGGTTGCATCAATCTAGAGAAGAATGCGACCGGATGTAAGGGATCTTTGAATGATTTCCATTGAGAGAGGATTGCCCCTATTGCGAACTCAGAAGCGTCAACTTCCAGGATGAATTGCTTTTCTAAATCCGGGTATTGGAGAATGGGTGCTGTAGTGAATTTATTTTTTAAAAAGTCAAATACCTTTTGAGTATGGCTTGTCCACCTGAAAGGATGATTCAATTTGGTGAGCTCAGTAAGAGGTTTGGTAATAGCAGCAAATCCAGGAATGAATTTCCTATAATAATTTGAGAAGCCAAGGAAACGTTGAACATCTTTCTTACATTGAGGAGTTGGCCAATTATGAATAGCCTGAACCTTGTCATCTTGCATCTTGATTCCTTCAGGGGAGATGTTATAACCCAGAAAAGAGATATTATTTGATTCAAATATACATTTTTCTAGTTTAGCGTATAGGTTATTTTTTCGTAACCTAGTGAGAACCTCTCTAACATGTATTCTATGTTGATCTAGATTTTGTGAGTAAACTAGAATATCGTCCAAATAGACAACAACATATACATCCAAAATATCTCTGAAAAGATCATTGATTAAGCATTGGAATGTTGCTGGGGCATTGCACAGACCGAATGGCATCACTGTATATTCGAATAGCCCATATCTAGTCCGAAAAGCAGTGAGCCATTCGTCGCCAGCTCTCATTCGTATAAGATTATAGGCACCTCGAAGATCCAATTTCGTGAAAATTGAGGCCCCCCTTAATCTTTCAATTAATTCAGGGATCAAAGGTAGGGGGTACCTGTTTTTTCTGGTATGCCTGTTCAATTCCCTGTAATCGATAATTGGTCTTAACGTGCCATCTTTATTGGTGACAAAAAATATGCCTGCACCTGCAGGAGAGGTACTAGGTCTTATAAAACCTTTTCGAGGTTCTCATCAATATCATTTTTAAGGTGTTCTAGTTCTGGTTTTGAAAGGGGGTAGATATGTCCATAGGGAATTGAAACTCCTGGGAGTAAATCAATAGGACAATCGTAATCCCTATGAGGGGGCAAACATTCAGCATCTTTTTTATTAAAAACATCTGAGAAGTCTGCATATTGTTTGGGTAAAATATTATCCTCAACCTGTAGCATAATTAAATCTGATGATTTCTTACTATTTTGAGTGAGATGAGGGAAAGATAAACTGAGGTCATTCCAGTTTATAGTTGGTTTGTGTTTACAAAACCAATTTATACCAAGGATTACATTAAACATTGGTGAAGATATGACATCAAAAGTGAGTGTTTCTGTGATGTGTGTGCAAGATGTTACCTGTAATGGTGTAGTTTGGTGTGTGACAGGACCTGATTTTAAAAAAGAGCCATCAATGACCTTCACAGAGACCGGAATTTTCTTAGAGACCAGAGGTATTTTATTCTGTTTCACAAAAGAAAAATCAACAAAATTTCTACATGAGCCGGTGTCCAGGATAGCTTCAGTTGTTATCCTGATTTGATCCCACTGTAAAATAATAGGGATAGTTAAATATGAGGGTTTAATGGTTTTCATCAACAGGGATTCAGAGATGTTAGGCAACCTACCCTTCTTATTCTTAGCCAGAACTGGGCAGTCCTTTACTTCATGTGTGGGGCAGGCACAATACATGCACAGACTATGCAACTTCCTCCTAGTCTTTTCCTGAGAGGAGAGGGGACCCTTCATAAAGCCTATGTCCATAGGTTGCGGTGATTCCTTAGTTTGATAAACAGGAGTGGAGAGAAAGCTTCTTGTACCGCTAGCCTTTTCAGAGCGGCGTTCCCTAAGCCGTCTATCTATGTTAATAGTGAGAGAAAAGAAATCTTCCAATGAATCTGGAATACCTGTGCGTGAGAGTTCATCCTTTATATCCTCAGACAACCCTAAACGATATTGAGTTTTAAGGGAGACCTCATTCCATCCCGAATCGCGGGCAGAAATTTTAAATTGTGTGATGTAAGACTCCACAGGGTTCTTTCTTTGTTTTAAAGATCTAAGTAAGTTTTCAGCTGTGACCTGTTTGAAAGGGTCATCATATAATGCTGACATTTGATCAAAGAACTCCTCTAGAGATCCCAGTATTGCATCATCATTTTCAAAAAAAGAGTCAGCCCAAGCCCTAGGTTCCCCCCTCAAATATGATATCACAGTGAGCACTCTTGATCTTTCTGTGGGATAAGTGCGTGGCTTTAATTGAAAAAGCAACATGCAGGAGTTTTTAAACTCATTGAATCTTGAACGGTCACCAGAGAATTTTTCTGGGGGGGAGACCATAGGTTCAGGGATAGAATCTGCACTTGCAGGTTTGGGTGCCAGAGTCTCTCTTAAGCAGGCCTTCAAAGCCTGATTTTCCACTTGTAATTCATGGAAAGAACCTGATAGAGCTTCTAATCTGTCTGACAGGACTTGAACTTTATCACTTAAAAGATCTTGTTCCATAATTGCTGTTGAGTGTATATGTTTGGTATAGGATAATTCTGTGTACACAAACACTAAATCCTTGCTTCCTTCTGGCTGGTTAATTATGTAATAGTAGCAATTGGAACAAGCCTTTAATTTTGTTTTGTAACTAAGAACCAGCAATTGCCTCAAAAGTAGATTTGTAACATAAAAGAAGCTTGATGAATTCATTGTCAGTGCTTCATATAATGTATTACTATTTGCCCAATAAGTGACAGTTTATTAACTTCATAAACTGTAATTCTTTCAGGGCAATTGATAATGCAAACAGTTCAAATTAAGCAGTAACGTAAATTATTGTATTCCTTGATTAGGCAGGTAAAGTTCATCAAATTATATAAGAATAACGATTAATAATGAAATAATTAGGTCTGACCTGAGAACGCAGGAGTTTGTTACTTGTCCGTTTGCTATGAACAGCAGCGTGGTACTCACAGGGAGAGCGGTTGTTGGCTGCAGCTGATGACGTCACCGCTACTTGCTGTGCTGTGTCTGAAGCTGCTTGTGAATCCTGTTACCTTGTAAATGCTTCAGGGTCTGATGTCGAGTTAGTTTGATTTCCTTGCAGTAGGTAATATCTTCCAGTATTGAATTGAGTAGTAGAGCTGCTAGATGTAGGAATGAAAATAAGAGATGTTAACAGTAACTTTTAGTAACTCTTCAAATAAGAAATTGAGAGGCTGTTGGAGAGTGATGAAAAACTCTCAGTGACACGCTTGTGCTGTGAATCCTTTCTCAATTAACCAGCAATGAGTGCTGGGGGGAAGTGCTTGATATAGGAGGCACTTAAAGGGACAGATCATTAGCAAGCAGTAACCCTGACAGATGGGCCCGTGGCTGGATTGGTAAAGGGCAGAGAGCTCCAGTCCGACTCAGATGCCAGCAAGGTGGAGGCGGAGTACTGGTTTGGGCTGGTATCATCAAAGATGAGCTTGTGGGGCCTTTTCGGGTTGAGGATGGAGTCAAGCTCAACTCCCAGTCCTACTGCCAGTTTCTGGAAGACACCTTCTTCAAGCAGTGGTACAGGAAGAAGTCTGCATCCTTCAAGAAAAACATGATTTTCATGCAGGACAATGCTCCATCACACGCGTCCAAGTACTCCACAGCGTGGCTGGCAAGAAAGGGTATAAAAGAAGAAAATCTAATGACATGGCCTCCTTGTTCACCTGATCTGAACCCCATTGAGAACCTGTGGTCCATCATCAAATGTGAGATTTACAAGGAGGGAAAACAGTACACCTCTCTGAACAGTGTCTGGGAGGCAGTGTCTGGGAGGCTGTGGTTGCTGCTGCACGCAATGTTGATGGTGAACAGATCAAAACACTGACAGAATCCATGGATGGCAGGCTTTTGAGTGTCCTTGCAAAGAAAGGTGGCTATATTGGTCACTGATTTGTTTTTGTTTTGTTTTTGAATGTCAGAAATGTATATTTGTGAATGTTGAGATGTTATATTGGTTTCACTGGTAAAAATAAATAATTGAAATGGGTATATATTTGTTTTTTGTTAAGTTGCCTAATAATTATGCACAGTAATAGTCACCTGCACACACAGATATCCGCCTAAAATAGCTATAACTAAAAACAAACTAAAAACTACTTCCAAAACTATTCAGCTTTGATATTAATGAGTTTTTTGGGTTCATTGAGAACATGGTTGTTGTTCAATAATAAAATTAATCCTCAAAAATACAACTTGCCTAATAATTCTGCACTCCCTGTATAAATATGTATGTGGTTATGTGTGTGCAAATATGTGTGTATAAATGTGTGTCAATATGTGAGTATGAGTAAATATGTATGTGTGTGGATAAATGTATGTATGTATTAATATGCTGTGTGTTTAAATATGTGTTTTTTTAAATAACCTTTTTTTTTGGGGGGGGGGGGGCGGCAAAATGTGTCTTTGCCTGTGTAGCTAAAAATCCTAGCACCGGCCCTGGGCATTGGGCCTATATAATTTTGATTCTGCACGGTGTTAAAAAAGTGTGGAAAATGCCCTTTACACTCCTCAAAACCTAGAGCTTTTGGTAACTTGCTGAGTTTCATGGGGAGGAAGTTCAGTGAGTCAATAAACCGTATACCTAAATCTTTCACCGTTACACACAATAGTTTACCACCCTGAGCGATTAAATCTATCTTTATCTTTTCCTTAAGCAGTTGTTGTACCACAAAATAGGAGTCATAACAGCCGGCATTATGTGCAATGAAGGTAAAATCAGAAAATGGCTTGTCTATGGATTTTATCACAAAATCTGCAAGGCATGTTAGACCACTAAACTCCCAACACTTTGTATCACTCCCTAAATATATGGCATATGCGTGATTAGGGATGTGTATGCCGGTCTCCTGCATGCACTCAAAATCATACAAAATGTAGTCATCTGACTCATCAGGGCATTTGAGTGGGTGCATGTAACACAAATGCCCTTCAAATGTTGTAATATACTCATAACACCCTCTGCACTGAAATAATCTACACCAGTGTTTCTCACCCTTTTTGTAGCAAGGACCCCTGTAGGCATACACTTGTTTTCTATGTGCCCCAACTGTAGCACAAATATTTTTTTATATTTTATATGAGCAAAAATGGAAATTTCTTACAAAAAAAAAAAGGAAAATAAACTTTTCTGTATGATGAGGAAAGTAATCTTATTGTACCGTCTTTCTATTTTTAATAACCATGTCATACATAGTTTATCTGTCTCATTTTACTGTTATACACTTCAGTATGATGCACTTTATCTATTTTGCAGTGGCACATTTATATGCCACTTGTCTCTGTGACACTTGGTCACAGTAATACACTTTCTCAGTTCATATCAGTGAAGCACAAATCAAGCCCTCATATGTCACTAACAGCCCAGAATCTAAGGTTTTACCAATTTGAAGTGAATCAGTGAATGAGCAGTGGTTCAACCAAGGCAGGGAAATACTCACACTCTGCCCTGATAGGAGTGCTATTTTTTTTAGGCCGCACCAGTTTCATGTGCGTAAGTAAGCAAGCCTTTGATCGACAAAACGTTCGGCATTTAGGACATCTAACCAGCCCAGAAGCTATTTCTACACAATTCTTTCTGTGACAAGACCTACAAAAATACATACGTGAGTAGTTACCTTTATCATACAAAGGTGTGTGGAAGTATTCGCAAAAATATGATTCACCTAGGAATGCTTTAGAGCCCATTAATAACAAGAGAGCCCCCACATTACCTATCTCAGAGACACAGACAGTAACAGATGTAGAAAATGCACAATGTGCAAATGACACACAAATTGGTACTGATAATTTAGGTGTTTGGGCTATTTCTGCATATATTTTATTATTAAAATCAAGGATTGCCGTTAAAGGTATAATATCTGACTTGCACTTAGACTGCTTGAATGATACAGATAACCCGATTTATAAAGATACCATGATAAAAAATTGACTTGAAAACGCAATTTCCTTTTTTTCCCAAATAAAGGAGTCTCCCTTAAAGATTTGTTTAATTTGTTTAAAGGTCTTGTGAGCGTGACTGATAACTGAGGCCTTCAGAGGTGCAATAAGATTAACATTTGACAATTCAAAACACACACTTTACACCGGTTTAAAATTGCTTAAAAAAAATACTTGACAAGACTCGACTGTGTGTAATTACAAGGTGTTAAATGGTCTGTAAGATTTGTTAGGCAGTTTTATTGCTTGGCAGTTTAAGGACTGGTGTAACTTTTTGACTAAAACAACGCCTGCTACTTATCACAGGTGTCTAGTGAGTAGATGAACAGCTGACTTGGGGCGCGATCCGATATAGATCGCAGTTTGTGGCGCAAGCGAGGGAACCGGCGTCGCCCGCAGTTTCAGCTCGCAACTCGAGCTATCCCATATAGGTCGCCGTCAGATGCTAACGTGCCGTAAGTCGGATAAACCAGCGATGTCCAGAAATCTGCGTAAGTACAAATTTCTGGCGTCGCCAGTGACTTGCGGCACGTTAGAAACTGCCGGCGCCTATAAAACCTGACTAAAGTCTAAAACACCCGCACTGTCTAACACGCCTCCCTAACATAGCCCGCACTGTCTAACACGCCTCCCTAACATAGCCCACACTGTCTAACACGTCTCCCTAACATAGCCCGCACTGTCTAACCCTCTATCCGCTATCCCCCCTCACTATCCTAACAATAAAAAAGCTATTAACCCCTAAACCGCCGCTCCCGTACCCCGCCGCAACCTAATAAAGTTATTAACCCCTAAACCGCCGCTCCCGTACCCCGCCGCCAGCTATATTATATCTATAACCCCCTAAAGTGAGCCCCTAACACCGCCGCCATCTATATTAAAATTATTAACCCCTAATGTAAGCCCCTTACACCGCCGCCATCTCTATTAAAATGATTAACCCCTAATTTAATCTACCTACCCCGCCGCCAGCTATATTATCTATATTAACCCTAAGTATATTATAGTTAATATAGGTATTACATTATATATATTAACTATATTAACCCTAATTATATTAGGGTTAATATAGTTAATATAGTTACTATAGTATTTATATTAACTATATTAACTCTATCTAACCCTAACACCCCTAACTAAATTTATATTAAATTAATCTAATTCATTTATAAACTAAAATATTCCTATTTAAATCTAAATACTTACCTATAAAATAAACCCTAAGATAGCTACAATATAATTAATAATTACATTGTAGCTATGTTAGGGTTAATATTTATTTTACAGGTAAATTGTTAATTATTTTAACTAGGTATAATAGATATTAAATAATTATTAACTATTTAATATCTACCTAGTTAAAATAATTACCCAATTACCTGTAAAATAAATCCTAACCTAAGTTATAAATACACCTACACTATCAATAAATTTAATAAACTACAAACATCTATCTAAAAATACAATTAAATTAACTAAACTAAATTACAAAAAAAAAAACACTAAATTACAAAAATAAAAAAAAGATTACAAGATTTTTAAGCTAATTACACCTATTCTAAGCCCCCTAATAAAATAATAAACCCCCAAAATAAAAAAAATTCCCTGCCCTATTCTAAATTAAACAAATTTTAAAGCTCTTTACCTTACCAGCCCTTAAAAGGGCCTTTTGTGGGGCATGCCCCAAAGAATTCAGCTCTTTTGCATACAACAAATACAATCCCCCCCCCCCCATTACAACCCACCACCCACATACCCCTATTCTAAAACCACCCAAACCCCCCTTAAAAAAGCCTAACACTACCCCCCTGAAGATCTCCCTACCTTGTCTTCACCACACCGGGCCGAACTCCTGATCCGATCCGGGCGATGTCTTCCTCCAAGCGGCAAAGAAGAATTCTTCCTCCGGCGATGTCTTCCTCCAAGCGGCAAAGAAGAATTCTTCCTCCGGCGACGTCTTCCTCCAAGCGGCAGCAAAGTCTTCATTCTTCCGGCGGCATCTTCAATCTTCTTTCTTCGCTCCGCCGCCGCGGAGCATCCATCCCGGCCGACTGCTGTACTACGAATGAGGTACCTTTAAATGACGTCATCCAAGATGGCGTCCGCCGAATTCCGATTGGCTGATAGGATTCTATCAGCCAATCAGAATTAAGTTAGAAAAATCTGATTGGCTGATTGAATTAGCCAATCAGATTCAAGTTCAATCCGATTGGCTGATCCAATCAGCCAATCAGATTGAGCTTGCATTCTATTGGCTGATCGGAACAGCCAATAGAATGCAAGCTCAATCTGATTGGCTGATTGGATCAGCCAATCGGATTGAACTTGAATCTGATTGGCTGATTCAATCAGCCAATCAGATTTTTCTAACTTAATTCTGATTGGCTGATAGAATCCTATCAGCCAATCGGAATTCGGCGGACGCCATCTTGGATGACGTCATTTAAAGGTACCTCATTCGTAGTACAGCAGTCGGCCGGGATGGATGCTCCGCGGCGGCGGAGCGAAGAAAGAAGATTGAAGATGCCGCAGGAAGAATGAAGACTTTGTTGCCGCTTGGAGGAAGACGTCGCCGGAGGAAGAATTCTTCTTTGCCGCTTGGAGGAAGACATCGCCGGAGGAAGAATTCTTCTTTGCCGCTTGGAGGAAGACATCGCCCGGATCGGATCAGGAGTTCGGCCCGGTGTGGTGAAGACAAGGTAGGGAGATCTTCAGGGGGGCAGTGTTAGGCTTTTTTAAGGGGGGTTTGGGTGGTTTTAGAATAGGGGTATGTGGGTGGTGGGTTGTAATGGGGGGGGGGATTGTATTTGTTGTATGCAAAAGAGCTGAATTCTTTGGGGCATGCCCCACAAAAGGCCCTTTTAAGGGCTGGTAAGGTAAAGAGCTTTAAAATTTGTTTAATTTAGAATAGGGCAGGGAATTTTTTTTATTTTGGGGGTTTATTATTTTATTAGGGGGCTTAGAATAGGTGTAATTAGCTTAAAAATCTTGTAATCTTTTTTTTATTTTTGTAATTTAGTGTTTGTTTTTTTTTGTAATTTAGTTTAGTTAATTTAATTGTATTTTTAGATAGATGTTTGTAGTTTATTAAATTTATTGATAGTGTAGGTGTATTTATAACTTAGGTTAGGATTTATTTTACAGGTAATTGGGTAATTATTTTAACTAGGTAGATATTAAATAGTTAATAACTATTTAATATCTATTATACCTAGTTAAAATAATTAACAATTTACCTGTAAAATAAATATTAACCCTAACATAGCTACAATGTAATTATTAATTATATTGTAGCTATCTTAGGGTTTATTTTATAGGTAAGTATTTAGATTTAAATAGGAATATTTTAGTTTATAAATGAATTAGATTAATTTAATATAAATTTAGTTAGGGGTGTTAGGGTTAGATAGAGTTAATATAGTTAATATAAATACTATAGTAACTATATTAACCCTAATATAATTAGGGTTAATATAGTTAATATATATAATGTAATAACTATATTAACTATAATATACTTAGGGTTAATATAGATAATATAGCTGGCGGCGGGGTAGGTAGATTAAATTAGGGGTTAATCATTTTAATAGAGATGGCGGCGGTGTAAGGGGCTTACATTAGGGGTTAATAATATTAATATAGCTGGCGGCGGTATAGGGGGATTAGATTAGGGGTTAATAATTTTTATATAGGTGGCGGCAGTGTAAGGGGTCAGATTAGGGGATAGATAAGGTAGATGGCGGCGGTTTTAGGGGCTCACAGTAGGGGGTTAGTTTATGTAGATGGCGGCGGGGTCCGGGAGCGGCGGTTTAAGGGTTAATAACTTTATTAGGGATTTCGGGGGGGGGGATCGCGGTTGACAGGTAGATAGACATTGCGCATGCGTTAGGTGTTAGGTTTATTTTAGAAGATCGCGGTTGACAGGGAGATAGACATTGCGCATGCGTTAGGTGTTAGGTTTATTTTCTAGTTAGTTTAGGGAGTTACGGGGCTCCAATAGTCAGCGTAAGGCTTCTTACGGCTGCTTTTTGTGGCGAGGTGAAAATGGAGTAAGTTTTCTCCATTTTCGCCACGTAAGTCCTTACGCTGCATATTGGATACCAAACTGCGCTGGTTTGGTATACCTGCCTATGGCCCAAAAAACTACGGGCGACGGCAGAAATATACGCGCGTAACTTCTAGGTTACGCCGTATATAGGATACCAAATCAGCGTAAATATTGGCGTCGCCGGCTTTTGCGGGCGACGCTTTATATCGGATCGACCCCCAAATGACTTGAAACTATGAGAATAACTGACCATGAGAAATTCCCTTGTTTATTTTTTCTGTGGATATAACTGTGTGCAAACAGCTGTTTAACACAAAATTCATTTGTCTAAAAACAGGTTCTAAAATACTTTTTCAAGACTTTTATTTCAGTTTTACTGACAGTTTAAACCTTAAAAGGTAATTGTACCAACATATACACTTTGTAATTTAAGATCTATTGAAAAGGGGGTGTGTACACATTTTTTTTTGTCTACATATATTAGTATTCATAGCCGCACAAAGCAAGACCGTATATTCTTCCAGAAGACAGTGCCAGAAGAGAGTAGAAAAGTATATACTTGAGTATGTTTGAAGCTAACGTGTTTTAAACTACAGTTTTCATGATTTTTCCCTGGTCAGTATATGTATATATTAATATATACATACTTAAGGTAATGCCTGTTTTGAGTGTTTTCTGTGAATACATCTCTCTATATGTGTGTGTGTATATATATATATATATATATATATATATATATATATATATATATATATATATATATATTTTTTTTTTTTTTTGTGTGTGTGAATACATCTCTCTATATGTGTGTGTGTGTGTGTATATATATTGTGTGTGAATACATCTCTCTCTATTTGGAAAGAACTTGTTTAGGAGGTGAATGCCTCCTAATGAAAGTATACACATATAGCACTCAGGGAGTTTAATGAGACAATATTGTGATCTTACATCAGATCTCTAACTGTAATAAACAGTTTTATCACTATTGCCAATCTCATATAAGAAATGGACAGGTGAAAATAATAATTAAAATATAACTTTCAATAGAGTTGTTTTTAAAATAGGGAAGAAAAACTTTAAGTTAAAAACACTTACACAGAATCAATGTGTTGCTATAGTGCATTCTTAATTGTAATTAAATATGTTGCAACGTGGATGTCTGAAGGGACAAATAAGTATTGGTTGGTTAACTTTCACACCTCGGAAGGTGTGTGTGTGGCTGACCACAGTTATTGTTTAGTACCTTTATACCTTGATAGCTTGACCCTACTGAGTCTAGTTCAGTGTAATTTGGACCTCAGTATATAATATCATTGTTCTCAACACGAGTAACAATGATGATCAGTGAAGTAAATCACATAAGTGCAACTTAGTAACCATAATGATTAATGTCATTGTTTGAAAGTAGAAATCTCATTGATTAACAAAAAGATTTTAATTGTGATAAGAAATCATTTGTTATTTTGTATAAAGGTAAACCACTAATGTACACTTAAATATATTAAAGTGAATTCAGGTATTGGAAAATTGTGAATTGTAGCTTGAATATTGTATTGCTTATTGTAGCTGTAAATATAGTTTTTTATTGATTGTATCTTTATTACAACTAGCTAAGATTGGCACAATGTTGATATTTATTGTAGCTATGAATACAGTTATTCATTGATTGTAACATTCATCACTGGTCATAATAAAGAAACAGCATTTTTACTGGATGCTGTCCAGAATTCTGCACAAACGTTTATAGGTTAACTTATGTCTATAGCAAGATTAATGCTGTGACCTGGCACGACCTGTTGGGTGTGATCATATGCTTCTTAACATAAATGTAAACACTTTTGTGAATCTTTATGGTGAGATTCGCATTTGTTTGTTTTGCTAAAAAGCAAAGAAGAGAAAAAGGACGCCTCCTAGTGTAGCCAGTATGTCACAAGTGATATATTTGAGATAGAAATATACTCACAATGTATAAAGGCAGAGGTAATGCCTAGGAAAATGATCTGGGAACTCCA
This sequence comes from Bombina bombina, assembly GCF_027579735.1. NCBI lineage: Eukaryota > Metazoa > Chordata > Amphibia > Anura > Bombinatoridae > Bombina > Bombina bombina. Next base: position 368,963,748 of record NC_069499.1, on the reverse strand, counting down.
CAGTGTCCCAGCAAACTGTGCACACGTGCCGAGGCTGCTCCTCCTTAAGTCAGAATGAAATTCTGCAATCTGGAAAAATTAAGGGAAGAAGAGGGCGACCCCTAGTGCAGATCAAACAGAGTGACAGTGGAAATCAGCTTTTCACGACAAATGGATACTCACAAATTTGATTGCACACTGTAGTGCAGATGGAGCATACTAGGTATATTATAGTGACCTAGTGCACATGAAAACCCAGGTGGTGTTCTGCTACAACTGTAGATGCACTCCAGGTGTATATGTATGTTGTATATTGCCTCACCTGGAGTGCATCTGCAGTTGTAGCAGAACACCACCTGGGTTTTCATGTGCACTAGGTCACTATAATATACCTAGTATGCTCCATCTGTACTACAGTGTGCAATCGAATTTGTGAGTATCCATTTGTCGTGAAAAGCTGATTTCCACTGTCACTCTGTTTGATCTGCACTAGGGGTCGCCCTCTTCTTCCCTTAATTTTAGTATTTGGTGTTTCTTTGTGATACAACAGACTCTTGTTTGTTTAAACTTTGCAGATATCTGCACAATCATTCAGCAGTCATTGCTCAGTAGAAAACGTAACGTTATGTAGTAGTGATTAAAACGTATTGAAATAAGCTACAGAAAATAATAGCAGTTGTTGTACGTTATAATTGGTGTTCTGGTTAATGCCAGTAATGACAGTGCACTTTAGATAGTATTAGAACTGATGCTGGTTATTAGGCTAATTATGAATATAGCACTTGCACTGTTTATAGTATTCAGTATTGGGCTGATTTGGATTATTACGCTTACTCTGTTTGATGGTTTACTAAATTAAACAATATCATAAGATATTTACTATATATGTTACTGAAACCTATTGATAATATCACTCGTGAGGATAATATATTTTCCTCAAAAGGTTAATATGTTTTACCAAAATATCACTCACATAACTGTGAAGAGACAAAAATTACCAAAAATTTAAATAAAAATGAACAAAATGCTCTATTGGAAATGAAAAACTGGAATGACGTGATCATCAGGACTTCTGACAAAGGAGGTAATACTGTAATTTGGCCAACTGAATCTTATTTGCAAGAAGCAGAATTACAAGTTAATGATAGCTCCTGCTATAAGAAACTAACGGCTAGATTTGGAGTTTTGTCGGTAACGACCCGAAAAGCTAACGCCGGCTTTTTTCTGGCCGCACCATAAAAATAACTCTGGTATTGAGAGTCCACATAAAGGCTGCGTTAGGCTCCAAAAAAGGAGCGTAGAGCATATTTAACGCAGCTTCAACTCTCGATACCAGAGTTGCTTACGCAAGCGGCCAGCCTCAAAAACGTGCTCGTGCACGATTCCCCCATAGGAAACAATGGGGCTGTTTGAGCTGAAAAAAAACCTAACACCTGCAAAAAAGCCGCGTTCAGCTCCTAACGCAGCCCCATTGTTTGCTATGCGGAAACACTTCCTACGTCTGCACCTAACACTCTAACATGTACCCCGAGTCTAAACACCCCTAACCTTACACTTATTAACCCCTAATCTGCCGCCCCCGCTATCGCTGACCCCTGCATATTATTATTAACCCCTAATTTGCCGCTCCGTAAACTGCCGCTACTTACATTATCCCTATGTATCCCTAATCTGCTGCCCTAACATCGCCGACCCCTATATTATATTTATTAACCCCTAATCTGCCCCCCACAACGTTGCCTCCACCTGCCTACACTTATTAACCCCTAATCTGCCGAGCGGACCTGAGCGCTACTATAATAAAGTTATTAACCCCTAATCCAAATCACTAACCCTATAATAAATAGTATTAACCCCTAATCTGCCCTCCCTAACATCGACGACACCTAACTTCAATTATTAACCCCTAATCTGCCGACTGGAGCTCACCGCTATTCTAATAAATGTATTAACCCCTAAAGCTAAGTCTAACCCTAACACTAACACCCCCCTAAATTAAATATAATTTACATCTAACAAAATTAATTATCTCTTATTAAATAAATTATTCCTATTTAAAGCTAAATACTTACCTGTAAAATAAATCCTAATATAGCTACAATATAAATTATAATTACATTGTAGCTATTTTAGGATTAATATTTATTTTACAGGCAACTTTGTAATTATTTTAACCATGTACAATAGCTATTAAATAGTTAAGAATTATTTAATAGTTACCTAGTTAAAATAATTAAAAAATTACCTGTAAAATAAATCCTAACCTAAGTTAGAATTAAACCTAACACTATACTATCATTAAATTAATTAAATAAAATACCTACAATTACCTACAATTAAACCTAACACTATACTATCAATAAATAAATTAAATACAATTCCTACAAATAACTACAATTACATAAACTAACTAAAGTACAAAAAATAAAAAAGAACTAAGTTACAAAAAATAAAAAAATATTTACAAACATAAGAAAAATATTACAACAATTTTAAACTAATTACACCTACTCTAAGCCCCCTAATAAAATAACAAAGACCCCCAAAATAAAAAATGCCCTACCCTATTCTAAATTACTAAAGTTCAAAGCTCTTTTACCTTACCAGCCCTGAACAGGGCCCTTTGCGGGGCATGCCCCAAGAAGTTCAGCTCTTTTGACTGTAAAAAAAAACATACAATACCCCCCCCCCCCAACATTACAACCCACCACCCACATACCCCTAATCTAACCCAAACCCCCCTTAAATAAACCTTACACTAAGCCCCTGAAGATCATCCTACCTTGTCTTCACCTCACCAGGTATCACCGATCCGTCCTGGCTCCAAAATCTTCATCCAACCCAAGCGGGGGCTGGCGATCCATCATCCGGTGGCTGAAGAGGTCCAGAAGAGGCTCCAAAGTCTTCATCCTATCCGGGAAGAAGAGGCGATCCGGACCGGCAACCATCTTGATCCAAGCGGCATCTTCTATATTCATCCGATGACGACCGGCTCCATCCTGAAGACCTCCACCGCGGACCCATCTTCTTCCGGCGATGTCCAACTGAAGAATGACGGTTCCTTTAAGGGACGTCATCCAAGATGGCATCCCTCGAATTCCGATTGGCTGATAGGATTCTATCAGCCAATCGGAATTAAGGTAGGAATATTCTGATTGGATGATGGAATCAGCCAATCAGAATCAAGTTCAATCCGATTGGCTGATCCAATCAGCCAATCAGATTGAGCTCGCATTCTATTGGCTGTTCCATCAGCCATCTTGGATGACGTCCCTTAAAGGAATCGTCATTCTTCAGTTGGACAACGCCGGCAGAAGATGGGTTCGCGGTGGAGGTCTTCAGGATGGAGCCAGTCGTTATCGGATGAAGATAGAAGATGCTGCTTGAATCAAGATGGTTGCCGGTCCGGATCGCCTCTTCTTCCCGGATAGGATGAAGACTTTGGAGCCTCTTCTGGACCTCTTCAGCCACCGGATGATGGATCGCCAGCCCCCGCTTGGGTTGGATGAAGATTTTGGAGCCAGGACGGATCGATGATACCTGGTGAGGTGAAGACAAGGTAGGATGATCTTCAGGGGCTTAGTGTAAGGTTTATTTAAGGGGGGTTTGGGTTAGATTAGGGGTATGTGGGTGGTGGTTTGTAATGTTGGGGGGGGTATTGTATGTTTTTTTTTACAGGCAAAAGAGCTGAACTTCTTGGGGCATGCCCCGCAAAGGGCCCTGTTCAGGGCTGGTAAGGTAAAAGAGCTTTGAACTTTAGTAATTTAGAAAAGGGTAGGGCATTTTTTATTTTGGGGGTCTTTGTTATTTTATTAGGGGGCTTTGAGTAGGTGTAATTAGTTTAAAATTGTTGTAATATTTTTCTTATGTTTGTAAATATTTTTTTATTTTTGTAACTTAGTTCTTTTTTATTTTTTGTACTTTAGTTAGTTTATTTCATTGTAGTTATTTGTAGGAATTGTATTTAATTTATTTATTGATAGTGTAGTGTTAGGTTTAATTGTAGGTAATTGTAGGTATTTTATTTAATTAATTTAATGATAGTATAGTGTTAGGTTTAATTCTAACTTAGGTTAGGATTTATTTTACAGGTAATTTTGTAATTATTTTAACTAGGTAACTATTAAATAGTTCTTAACTATTTAATAGCTATTGTACATGGTTAAAATAATTACAAAGTTGCCTGTAAAATAAATATTAATCCTAAAATAGCTACAATGTAATTATAATTTATATTGTAGCTATATTAGGATTTATTTTACAGGTAAGTATTTAGCTTTAAATAGGAATAATTTATTTAATAAGAGATAATTAATTTCGTTAGATGTAAATTATATTTAACTTAGGGGGGTGTTAGTGTTAGGGTTAGACTTAGCTTTAGGGGTTAATACATTTATTAGAATAGCGGTGAGCTCCAGTCGGCAGATTAGGGGTTAATAATTGAAGTTAGGTGTCGGCGATGTTAGGGAGGGCAGATTAGGGGTTAATACTATTTATTATAGGGTTAGTGAGGCAGATTAGGGGTTAATAAGTTTATTATAGTAGCGCTCAGGTCCGCTCGGCAGATTAGGGGTTAATAAGTGTAGGCAGGTGGAGGCGATGTTGTGGGGGGCAGATTAGGGGTTAATAAATATAATATAGGGGTCGGCGATGTTAGGGCAGCAGATTAGGGGTACATAAGTGTAACGTAGGTGGCGGTCGGCAGATTAGGGGTTAAAAAATTTAATCGAGTGGCGGCGATGTGGGGGGGCCTCTGTTTAGGGGTACATAGGTAGTTTATGGGTGTTAGTGTACTTTAGAGTACAGTAGTTAAGAGCTTTATGAACCGGCGTTAGCCCAAAAAGCTCTTAACTACTGACTTTTTTCTGCGGCTGGAGTTTTGTCGTTAGATTTTTAACGCTCACTTCAGACACGACTCTAAATACCGGAGTTAGAAAGATCCCATTGAAAAGATAGGATACGCAAATGACGTAAGGGGATCAGCGGTATGGAAAAGTCGTGGCTGAAAAGTGAGCGTTAGACCCTTTTTTGAGTGACTCCAAATACCGGAGTTAGCCTAAAACCAGCGTTAGGAGCCTCTAACGCTGGTTTTCACGGCTAACGCCAAACTCCAAATCTAGGCCTAAGTTACAATCCTATGCAGGAATACTTGCAACAATACATGAAAGTAATTGATTCAGCAAATTGATTCAGCCAAAAAAAACAATATTATCAAAACAAAGAATATCAGTTTCTCAAAAACACCAACCCCACAACACCTACTCTATATCTAATTCCAAAAATCCATAAGAACATTAATAAACCACCAGGCTGTCCGATAATCTCGGGTAATAACAACTTGACAGAAAAAGCTAGTCAGTATATAGATTTAAGACTGAGAGAATATCTTTCCCAGCTCAGTTCATATTTACAAGACAACAGAGTTGTTTTAAGACAACTGGAAAATATTAATTTGGATGCTTCAACCTGGCTAGTGACCGCAGATGTCTAGTCACTATACACAATTATTCAACATAGTCTTGGCCTAACGGCCACCAAATATTTTCTAAAAATGGGATCTGTTGAGACCAGTGAACATGATGAATTCATTCTTAGCCTACTAAATTTTGTCTTATCACATAATTTCTTTACCTTTGATTACAAATTTTACTTACAAATCCGTGGGACTGCAATGGGCACTGCATGTGCCCCCACCTACCCGAATTTATTTCTCGGATGGTGGGAGCAAAAATTGGTTTTCTCTGAACAAAATGACAAGTACATGCAACACATTCCTTTATGGCTGTGGTACATCGATGATGTACTATTTTTGTGGCAGGGAACAAAAGACGAGCTTGATGAATTCTTAAATCATCTTAACAAGAACGACCTAAATATCAAGTTAACATATGAGGCAAGTCTCAAAACAATAACCTTCTTAGATCTGTCAATTACTAAAAATGAAAATGAAGAACTTGTAACTGATGTTTATAGAAAAAAACTGCCAGAAACAGCCTTCTACAAAGCTCTAGTGCTCACTCGCCTAATACCATTAAAGCACTTCCAGTTGGAGAATTCCTTCGTATGAGAAGAAATTGCTCAACGGATGATAATTACAAACAGTGAGCCAATGAACTTTAAGAGAGATTAATAGCAAGAGGCTACAGCAGAAGATCGATCAAAAAGGCAGAATTTACAGCAAGAACAATGCCAAGAAAATCCCTTTTGCAAAACAAAATAAGAAATCAGACAACACAGTAAGGCTAAAAACAACATATAATCTCAGTCCAGAGAGATTATGCATATTTTGAATGAAAATTGGCACATTTTAAAATCAGATCCAATACTATCTAATCTCTTGGGTGACAACGTCCAAGTTGGCTACAGAAGAGCCAAAAACTTAAAAGATTTGATCAGTCCCAGCCATTTCAAAGGACAAAAAAACAAAACAGCCTTAAAACCGGGAATGTTTAAATTTGGTACTTGCAGTACATGCAATTTCATGATTAAAACCAATACCATCAATGACAGGTTTGGCAAATGTCATAAAATCAATACACACATTGATTGCCATACGGAAGGGGTAATCTATGTCCTGAAATGTATCTGTGATATGATCTATGTTGGTATGACTACAAGAAAGATCAGAACTCGTCTCCAAGAACATTTGAGAAATATAAAGAACGCAGAAAAAGATCTGAAAGAGGGTAAAAAAATTACTTCAGTAGCTAGACATTTCTTGAAAAGCCACCAATCAAAACAATCTGAAGCTAAATGTTTTGGAATTCAAAAGATTACCCTGGGAATCAGGGGTGGTAACTTGGAAAAATCTCTATTACGTGCGGAAACGAGGTGGATCTATTTACTTAATTCAGTCCAACCTCATGGACTGAATGAACAAAACCATTATGGAGTGTTTTTATAATACATCCAAAACATCCTGTTCGGTAAATCCCTGGAATACAAACAATGTTAAATTTATACAACCCTGTAATCAGTACTGCAGATATTGTGAACAATAAGAACAGATATCTTCAATAATCACAAACAATGTAATCATAAAACCATGAATTTTGACAGTTCTAATAACATCTAGGAATACGATAAAAATCAATTTATTTATGATGGTACATACAAATACCCCTGTAATCAGTGTTGCAGACATTGTGAATAACAAGAACAGATATCTTCAATAATTACAAATAATGGAACCACAAATCATGAATTCTGACAGTTCTAATAACTCCTAGTAACACAATAATTAATTTATATATGTGGATACATACAAATATACACCCATATCAAACAATACATCAACTATCCAAATATGGATGAAATACGTATAATATTTATAAATATTGTTCTGCACTACTCAGATTTTATTATTTTTTAGCAAAATGGAATATTAATTACAAGTTATTATTTTGTATTTATTACCTCACAATCAATTAAAATAACAACATTATTATTATCTATTTACACCATACACAATATGAGAAATATAAGACAATATTAGCAATTTATTATTTCATGTCACAAACACTATTAATATATTAATGTTAATAGTCACCTTTAAATTAATATATATCAAATCCACATAATTTTTGGCATCACTTTTTGCACTTTCTACAGCTTCACTCTTACTATCATTCCCCAATTTTCCATACACTCATACATCACCCTCTTTAATTTCTCACAGTCATCAATTCACACCACACGATCCCCTTCACATCACTTTCACTTCATTCAATAATTAAGCCCCTATTCTTCACAATTGATCACATTCACACACATTTCCCCCCCAACACTTTTTTAGGAAATCTCTTTTCCATTTTATGTTTGTTTAGGTCAGTCATACTCCCCAATCAGCCAACACCCATCCAGTTATTCACATTCACTTATAGCACAACTAACTATATCAATATTTAACAATTGTGATTTCCAAGTAATATTTAAATGTTTATCCTTTAGTCAATCAGATATGTTTATTCATATAAGATTAATTATTATATCTCACTACACTCCATATAAACGCAATAGTTAATATCTTTTACCATTATTCTTTTAGTGATAACATAATCTATGGTATTTATTGTATTCACTATGCTTATAAAATAGATGGCTATTTCTGTGTTGTAGTACTGCCATACCAACATACAAACTTTCAGTTAAAATCAATAAATAAATATATATTTCATATTCAGACGGTTTTATTTTAAAATTAATTTCCATATATTCATGCCATACAAGTATAACATACACACACCTTCGCAAATAATTATAAATGGTTCACCTTATTTTCTATACTATATCCAATAAAAGTGTATTATACTGTTGCACATAGTTGTATCCAACAACCAATCAATTCCCTTTGATGTCATTCAGAATGAGCGGATACATATTTCAGGCATCATAAATAGAGGCTTGTAATGTTACACCCATTGATACCCTTTGAAAAAGCCGTGCTAGACGGCAAAACATGTTAGGGACCTGTTGAGGAGTAAATGTAACTCCTAAGCTTTTAACTGCTACCTCAATCAAGTATTGCGCTCTGCCGTAACTACAATCTTTATATATGTTGCAATAATAGTGATGTTAACAAAATCGAAATACACAGGGGCGTTTAACTTTCTCTAACTATCACAGCCTGCAAGCTGCAGCAGCAATCCGTTGCTGACTCATAATTAATCTGTTGCGCTTTTCCGCAACATCAACCTTTATACACGTTGCATTAGTTTTGGTGCTAACCTAAGTGTAATATAGATAATATACAGATGCATTTAATTCACTAAAACTTTCTTAGCTTGCAAGCTGTAGCAGCAATTAGTTGTTGACCCCACACGGAAGTGTGTCTGTTGTGAACCGGAGGAGTTAAAAAACATTTACTCTCTTGATATTTGTAGCTGTTACCTAACCGCTATTCACAGTCACATATGATTGCAGGATATATATCCTAAACGATTCATTTGTGGGATATAAAAGTTACGTGAGTGATTTTTTGGTAATAACATATTAACCTCATGAGGAAAATACATTTAAGCTCACAAGTGATATTTTCCATAGGCTTTAGCAACACACCAATCTTATGAGTATTGATAATCATTGCATAAAATATCCTATGACGCTATTTAACAATTAATTTAGTAAACCACCAAACAGTTATGTGAGTGATATTTTGGTAAAACATATTAACCTTTTGAGGAAAATATATTATCCTCATGATTGATATTATCAATAGGTTTCAGTAACATATTTACCTTATGAGTATTGAACACCATCACAGAAAATATCCTATGATATTGTTTAATTTAGTAAACCATCAAACAGAGTAAGTGTAATAATCCAAATCAGCCCAATACTGAATACTATAAACAGTGCAAGTGCTATATTCATAATTAGCCTAATAACCAGCATCAGTTCTAATACTGTCTAAAGTGCACTGTCATTACTGGCATTAACCAGAACACCAATTATAACGTATAACAACTGCTATTATTTTATGTAGCTTATTTCAATACATTTTAATCACTACTACATAACGTTACGTTTTCTACTGAGCAATGACTGCTGAATGATTGTGCAGATATCTGCAAAGTTTAAACAAACAAGAGTCTGTTTTATCACAAAGAAACACCAAATACTGTTGCCTAATACTATTTAGCAAAACAAACAAATGCGAATCTCACCATAAAGATTCACAAAAGTGTTAACATTTATGCTAAGAAGCATATGATCACACCCAACAGGTCGTGCCAGGTCACAGCATTAATCTTGCTATAGACATAAGTTAACCTATAAACGTTTGTGCAGAATTCTGGACAGCATCCAGTAAAAATGCTGTTTCTTTATTATGACCAGTGACAAATGTTACAATCAATGAATAACTGTATTCATAGCTACAATAAATATCAACATTGTATCTTTATTACAACTAGCTAAGATTGGCACAATCAATAAAAAACTATATTTACAGCTACAATAAAGCAATACAATATTCAAGCTACAATTCACAATTTTCCAATACCTGAATTCACTTTATACAAAATAACAAATTATTTCTTATCACAATTAAAATCTTTTTGTTAATCAATGAGATTTTTTACTCTCAAACAATGACATTAATCATTATGGTTACTAAATCGCACTTATGTGATTTACTTCACTAATCATAATTGTTACTCGTGTTGAGAACAATGATATTATATACTGAGGTCCAAATTACACTGAACTAGACTCAGTAGGGTCAAGCTATCAAGGTATAAAGGTACTAAACAATAACTGTGGTCAACCACACACACACCTTCCGAGGTGTGAAAGTTAACCAACCAGTACTTATTTGTCCCTTCAGACAACCACGTTGCAACATATTTAATTACAATTAAGAATGCACTATAGCAACACATTTATTCTGTGTAAGTGTTTTTAACTTAAAGTTTTTCTTCCCTATTTTAAACACAACTCTATTAAAAGTTATATTTTAATTATTATTTTCTCCTGTCCATTTCTTATATGAGATTGGCAATAGTGATAAAACTGCATATTACAGTTAGAGATCTGATGTAAGATCACAATATTGTCTCATTAAACCCCCTGAGTGCTATATGTGTATGCTTTCATTAGGAGGCATTCACCTCCTAAACAAGTTCTTTCCAAGTTTGCCTATATACAGCACCCTTCAGCTCATTGTATATATTTTTATTATTTCACTTTACTATCAAACTTGAGCTATAGGAAGTTTTTTATAATTTGTAAGTAGTGCCATTGGACTCATTTTTCTCTAAGTAAAGTATCAAGTACCTGAATGTCAGGCTTTCTTATCCAATAGAGCACAGAATAATTGCACTTATAATCAGCTATAAGCAGATCAAATCTGCCTTATAAAATAATCTGACCTAAGCCAATCATTATATAAAATGACATCTAAATGGGAATTGGATAGACTTTCTAGACAACAAAAAAGAGAACTAGATCTAAATGAAGTATTTAGTAACCCTGAAACACCAGCAACTAATATTCAAGATAGAATGAACCAAGCTCTCAGAAACATCCATAAAACTATGCATAAACAAGATAAACTCTTGTGGAATCACCATTTTTTTGAAAAATATTTGGAACACAAGTTTATTCCTAGAGGTCTACGCATTCAATTATTCCCTGCTTTTGAATTTCGTGATCACAGTTTAAGCAAAGAGTGGGAAGAAGCACTTCGGTTAAACTAATGAAAATATTAATCAAACACGATAAATCCGAATATGACAGATTGGAAGCCAAAATTCAAGAACCAAATACCAAACTCAAAGAATTTGAAACATACAACGATTTTGAAGCTTTGTACAATAAATATCAGCAAGAATTGGAAAAATATGAGAAAGATATAAAACAAACTAAACAAGGCAAACTCAGCAGTGATATATCAGATTTTGAAAACAACAGAGTATACAAGTGGAAAATAAGAACAAATACTCATAATCATAGGCCATCCAGGGTAAACATTGTCCAAAGTGACATATCTGACACTGAGGGAGAAGAGTCAGACAACAGAGATACTGATACAGAACAACCAACAAGATAGGCCGAAAACAAAAACACTACCAATATGCACCAAACGTAAGGATTTTTTAGAGGAAGGTGCCTCTTCAGGAGCAAACATACCAGAAGAGGCAGGGGGAAAAGCAAAAAGACCAACGAGAAGCAATACTCAACAGATACAGAACAAACAGGGTCAGAAACCACATCATAGAGCTCCAATTCCCTTTTCTCAAATAAGACTGAAGCAATGAGAATAATAAATGTAACTGATAAAAAACTGAACAATCATCATATTGCAGTTTTATCTAAAGGCATGTCATTTTGTCCAACACCAGCAATGGATAAATCGAGACAATCAAAAACATTCAACTTTATCTACATAAAATCATGTTAACCCCTTAACGACCGAGGACGTGCAGGGTACGTCCTCTAAAAAAATACCCTTAACGACCAAGGACGTACCCTGCACGTCCTCGGTGTGGAAAGCAGCTGGAAGCGATCCTGCTTGCTTCCAGCTGCTTTCCGGTTATTGCAGTGATGCCTCGATATCGAGGCATCCTGCAATAACCCTTAGTAGCTATCCGATGCAGAGAGGGCCAGTCTGTGGCCCTCTCTGCACCGGATATCTATGGCTTCCATCGTTGGTGGGTGGGAGCGTGTGTGGGAGGTGGGTAGCGGCCATCGATGGCCCAGATGATGTGGAGGGGGGCGGGATCGTGGGCGGGGATGCCCGGACACGTGCACAGACGCGCCGCACGTGCACGGGGAGGCGGGGGCGGGCGCGTGCACTGGGAGGGAGCGGGAGGGAACCGCTACACTACAGAAAACAATGTAAGTAAAAATTAAAAAAAAAGGTCATCAGTGAATATTGGGTGCTCTGTGGAGGGAGGGAAGCTACACTACAGAAAAAAACGGGTGGAAAAAAAAAATAAAACCATTTTTTTTCTCCAAACTGGGTACTGGCAGACAGCTGCCAGTACCCAAGATGGCCCCCAGTAAGGCAGAGGGGGAGGGTTAGAGAGCTGTTGGGGGGGGATCAGGGAGGTTGGGGGCTATGGGGAGATTCTACAAAGCAGCATATGTAAATATGCCCCCCCAAAAAAAAGAAAAGAAAAAAAAAATACCTTTTATTTTAGTACTGGCAGACTTTCTGCCAGTACTTAAGATGGCGGGGACAATTGTGGGGTGGGGGAGGGAAGGAAGCTGTTTGGGAGGGATCAGGAGGTGTGATGTGTCAGGTGGGAGGCTGATCTCTACTCTAAAGCTAAAATTAACCCTGCAAGCTCCCTGCAAACTACCTAATTAACCCCTTCACTGCTAGCCATAATACATGTGTGATGCGCAGCAGCATTTAGCGGCCTTCTAATTACCAAAAAGCAACGCCAAAGTCATATATGTCTGCTATTTCTGAACAAAGGGGATCCCAGAGAAGCATTTACAACCATTTGTGCCATAATTGCACAAGCTGTTTGTAAATAATTTCAGTGAGAAACCTAAAATTGTGAAAAAATTAAAGTTTTTTTTTATTTGATCGCATTTGCCGGTGAAATGGTGGCATGAAATATACCAAAATGGGCCTAGATCAATACTTGGGGTTCTCTACTACACTACACTAAAGCTAAAATTAACCCTAAAAGCTCCCTACATGCTCCCTAATTAACCCCTTCACTGCTGGGCATAATACACGGGTGATGCGCAGTGGCATTTAGCAGTCTTCTAATTACCAAAAAGCAAAGCCAAAGCCATATATCTCTGCTATTTATGAACAAAGGGGATCCAAGAGAAGCATTTACAACCATTTATTTCATAATTGCATAAGTTGTTTGTAAATAATTTCAGTGAGAAACCTTAAGTTTGTGAAAAAATTTGTGAGAAAGTGAACAATTTTTTTTATTTGATCGCATTTGGCGGTGAAATGGTGGCATGAAATATACTAAAATGGGCCTAGATCAATACTTTGGGATGTCTTCTAAAAAAAAATATACACATGTCAATGGATATTCAGGGATTCCTGAAAGATATCAGTGTCCCAACGTAACTAGCGCTAATTTTGAAAAAAAAGTGGTTTGGAAATAGCAAAGTGCTACTTGTATTTATGGCCCTATAACTTGCAAAAAAAGCAAAGAACATTTAAACATTGGGTATTTCTAAACTCAGGACAAAATTTGGAAACTATTTAGCATGGGTGTTTTTTGGTGGTTGTAGATGTGTAACAGATTTTGGGGGTCAAAGTTAGAAAAGGTGTGTTTTTTTCCATTTTTTCCTCATATTTTATATTTTTTTTATAGTAAATTATAAGATATGATGAAAATAATGGTATCTTTAGAAAGTCCATTTAATGGCAAGAAAAACGGTATATAATATGTGTGGGTAGAGTAAATGAGTAAGAGGAAAATTACAGCTAAACACAAACACAGCAAAAATGTAAAAATAGCCTTGGTCCCAAACGGACAGAAAATGGAAAAGTGCTGTAGTCATTAAGGGGTTAAAAAGATTGTATAGCAATCAACTCAACCCCAGTGACAAAGGCCAGAGGTCTGAAGAAGAACAAGAATGCTTGGACATATTAGAAGAACTTCTAAATGAAAATGAACCATTGAAGGAACCTAACTGGTGTGACAAAGTCAAGAACAAATCCAATTTCATGCCAAACACACATAATTGTCCTCAAATAGAGGTATTCAATCAGATAATTTGTACTAACATAACTAAACTGGAAGATACAAAAATTACCAAAAATGTAAAAAAAAAATGAACAAAAATGCTCTATTGGAAATGAAAAACTGGAATGACGTGATCATCAGGACTTCTGACAAAGAAGGTAATATTGTAATTTGACCAACTGAATCTTATTTGCAAGAAGCAGACTTACAAGTTAATGATAGCTCCTGCTAGAAGAAACTAAGTTACAATCTTATGCAGGAATACTTGCAACAATACATGAAAGTAATTGATTCAGCCAAAAAAAACAATATTATCACAAACAAAGAATATCAGTATCTCAAAAACACCAAACCCACAACACCTACTCTATATCTAATTCCAAAAATCCATAAGAACATTAATAAACAACCAGGCCATCCAATAATCTCGGGTAATAACAGCTTGACAGAAAAAGCTAGTCAGTATATAGATTTAAGACTGAGAGAATATCTTTCCCAGCTCAGTTCATATGTACAAGACACCAGAGATGTTTTAAGACAACTGGAAAATATTAATTTGGATGCTTCAACCTGGCTAGTGACCGTGGATGTCGAGTCACTATACACAATTATTCAACATAGTCTTGGCCTAACGGCCACCAAATATTTTCAAAAAATGGGATCTGTTGAGACCAGTGAACATGATGAATTCATTCTTAGCCTACTAAATTTTGTCTTATCACATATTTTCTTTACCTTTGATCACAAATTTTACTTACAAATCCGTGGGACTGCAATGGGCACTGCATGTGCCCCCACCTACGTGAATTTATTTCTCGATGGTGGGAGCAAAAATTGGTTTTCTCTGAACAAAATGACAAGTACATGCAACACATTCCTTTATGGCTGCGGTACATCGATTATGTACTATTTTTGGGGCAGGGAACAAAAGACGAGCTTGATGAATTCTTAAATCATCTTAACAAGAACGATCTAAACATCAAGTTAACATATGAGGCAAGTCTCAAAACAATAACCTTCTTAGATCTGTCAATTACTAAAAATGAAAATGGAGAACTTGTAACTGATTTTTATAGGAAAAAACTGCCAGAAACAGCCTTCTACAAAGCTCTAGTGCTCACTCGCCTAATACCATTAAAGCACTTCCAGTTGGAATATTCCTTCGTATGAGAAGAAATTGCTCAACGGATGATAATTACTAACAGAGAGCCAATGAACTTAAAGAGAGATTAATAGCAAGAGGCTACAGCAGAAGATCGGTCAAAAAGGCAGAATTTAGATCCAGAACAACGCCAAGAGAATCCCTTTTGCAAACCAATGTTAAGAAATCAGACAACACAGTAAGGCTAATAACAACATATAATCTCATTCCAGAGAGATTATGCATATTTTAAAAGAAAATTGGCACATTTTAAAATCAGATCCAATACTATCTAATCTCTTGGATGACAACGTCAAAGTTGGCTACAGAAGAGACAAAAATTTTAAAGATTTGATCAGTCCCAGCCATTTCAAAGGACAAAAAGCCAAAACAGCCTTAAAACCGGGAATGTTTAAATGTGGTACTTGCATTACATGCAATTTCATGATTAAAACCAATACCATCATTGACAGGTTTGGCAAATGTCATAAAATCAATACACACATTGATTGCCATACGGAAGGGGTAAACTATGTCCTGAAATGTAGCTGTGATATGATCTATGTTAAAAGAGGAAAGAAGCGGTCCCGATATCCAGGTATATATAAAAGAAAACAGCTTTATTATTCCAATTTAAAAAATCAACATGGGTCACACAGAGGTAATAGGTTGTACGCGCTTCGGCCCAGTGCCGTACTCATAAACCTAATTAGACACAGGTAAGTGTCTGTTTAAAAAGGATACAAACTTCATGGTTATTGGTTGGTGTGACTCACACCCCTATTAACCATGTAAAGACAAATGTACACTCATAATAAATCACTTAACAAAGCATTGACCTGATCAAGAGAAATTAGAATTTAAGAAAATATACCATATTGTTAGCAACCATCCAAATATAAACATAAAATGTATAAAGTGCGAATTTATAAACAATCCAAATAAATTGACATAGTTCAACATACTGCCTAGATAAGACCTGTAACTATGATATATTTATGTTTACACTTAAGAATCTAATATGCATTGGATTTAGTATACCTTATATTAAAGTTAAAAACTTTTGATGTTGCATATATAGTTATTTAATTACTTGTGTTTTTGTTGTAATTCGGCTCACAAAGAAAATTTATGGATATTTAGTAAAAAAGCTCAATTCCAAAATTTCTAGGGATTAGAGGGTTTTTAGTATCAATTTTAGGTTAAAGCTTCTGTCTAATGCCTCTGGATTTTTTTACATGATTAAATATCTAATAATGGTGGTAAGGGGTTATACGGTAATATGGCTATGAGTATGTTATTATAGATAGATAATAACTTAACCACTATGCGATTACATTGTACAATGCACCAGTGGTAGACATACAAAACAAGTCCTCTGTATTTATTGGCCAACAGGAGATGCACTGGACCAGAAAACAACTTATTTCCAATGGTTAATAATATCAAACTCAGAGATGAATCCCTGAGGAACCTGAGTTTTCAGTTTCATGATCCAGTACACCTCCTGTCTAGCTAGGATCTCATCCTTATCACCACCTCTAGGGGGTAATTTTATGGTCTCAATGCCTCGCCATCTAAATGCTCCAGTATCTTTGCCGTGCACCTCAATAAAGTGCCGTGATAATGCTGAGCATGGCTTCTCATATTTAATATATCCTAAATGTTCTCTGATTCGGGTGCGAACTTCCCTGCTAGTCATTCCAACGTATTGTTTGGAGTGTGCCTGGCACTCAATGAGGTACACTACATAGGTACTGGAGCATTTTATGCACCCTCTGGAGGCAAATTTTTGTGTGGTGGCACAAGAATAAAACTCTTTGCCCTCAGTGATGAAATCACATGCTTTGCATCTGTGATCCCCACACTTGTAAGTGCCATTAACTTGCAACCAAGAGCCTCTGTTCTTTTGTTTGCAAGGTAAGATGCTTGGAGACAGCATATTATCTAGGGTTAGGTTTTTTGAATAGACACACCTAAATCCCTTCTCCACTGTAGACTTTAGATCTACATCACCCAAAAGTATGGGAAAATATTTCTGGATGATGTCACACACTTTTGAGAAATCTGAGGAGTATTGTGTAATAAATGTGAGTGGTCTTTCATCCCTATTCCCCCGTTTGGGCGTTAAAGAGTTATTCTTTCCTTCCAGGGCCGTTTTCTTTGCTATGTTGTTAAGCAACTTTGGTGGATATCCCCTGTTTTTAAGTCTTTGCTTGAGTAGTTTGGACTCCTCTAGGAAATCGCTATCGTTGCTGCAAACCCTCCTAGCTCTCAGGAATTGACCCTTTACTATTCCCTTAAATACATGAGAGGGATGTCCACTCTTGTGATGTAAGATCGTGTTCCCTGAGATGGGTTTCCTGTATAGTTTTGAAACAATCTTATGTGTTTCATGATCTCTTGTTAGAGTGACATCCAAAAAGTTGACTCTCTGCCTATGCCACTCATAGGTAAACATGAGGCCATGCCTGGCTTCACTGAGATACCGAAAAAATTAAGCGGCTTGTCTCTCAGTAGATGACCAGATAAATATGAGGTCGTCAATGAAGCGGCGATAAAAAAACACTTCTGCTCTGAGGGGTTATCACCTCCATAGATGAAAAACCGTTCAAGAAAGCCCATGAACAAATTCGCATAGGAGGGGGCGAATTTAGCCCCCATGGCCGTGCCTTGCTTCTGGAGGTAAAACCCCCCCTCAAAGCAGAAGTAGTTATGTTCAAGCAAATACTGGGTGATGCGTAAAAGATACGCTATGTGTTCTGTTGTCAAGTCAGCACTGGAAGTTAAAAAATACTCAATGGCTTCTAACCCCATGTTGTGGGGTATGCTGGAGTACAGCGAGACCACATCTATGGTGAGCCAGCTGTAGTGTGCATGCCACTCGATGCCCTCCAGCATACCCAACACATGCGTTGTGTCACGGATATAGCTTGGCAATGCCAAAACGTATGGCTGGAGTAATCCATCCAACCAATCACACAAAGGCTCAAGAAGTGAGCCTATCCCTGAAACGATGGGACGACCCTTGACATTAGTAAGGCTCTTGTGGACCTTGGGCAGATGATGGAAGGTGGGGATAATTGGATGTTTCACATATAAGGAATCTGCTGTTTGTTGATCCAATATTCCTAATTCTACCCCATCATCCAGCATCTGCCCAAGCTCATGTTGAAAACGTTTGGTGGGATTCTGATCTATAATTAAGTATGTACAAGGATCAGTTAATTGTCGTAAAGCCTCGTTGACATAGTCTACATGATCAAGTACTACCACACTGCCTCCCTTATCAGATTGTCTTATGACAATATTGTCATTCTGTATTGAAATGATCGCTTCTTTTTTTGATTTAGAGAGATTGTGCGTGGTTGACATAGTAGACATACTAAGTTGTTTTAAATCCTCAACCACCCGCTTGTGGAAAACCTCCAACGATTTTCCCTGATGATGTATCGGGTAAAAATTGGAGGTAATCTTTCTTTGGGGAAACTTGGTATTAGTTACGAGGCAAGACAATGTAGACTCCCTTTCCAAGATTTCCAGAGATGCAACACTACAAGCCTCTTGGAAACTCAGGGTAGAGGGGCAATTGGGTTCTAAAGTATCTTGTAAGGAGCAAGAGCTCGCATCATCAGTTCTAGCCGACATTTCAAAATGTTTGTTTAAGGTTATTTTCCTTACAAAGCGGATGAGATCAATGATAGTTTGAAAGAGATTGAACTTTCTGTTAGGGCAGAAGCCCAACCCAAGTTCCAAAATCTTGATTTCAGCTTTGTTCAGGATATATGATGACAGATTAATGACACTACTAGATTGAGTTAGCTTGTCACTTTGGGATCTCTCAATGTGTATCAATGCTTGGGAGTATGTATTTTCTTCCCTCCCCCTCCTGTATGTTTCTGTGCCACGTGAAAAACCTGTGGTACTACAGTTTCCTGTTGTGCACTAATCTCTGGATGTGTATTATGTTGAATGATAGAACTGTGTGGTCTGTCTTGTGTCTTAGTTTGAGATGTTTTAGGTCTGGCACCTGGATCAGATGAATTGTTTGTGTCAATATTACTAACTTGTGGTGCTTTCTCAACCTCTTCACCACTTGCCTCTGAATCAACATTACAATCATTTCCAGAACCTTCATCACCTGAAGCAGAAACCAATTGGGATGATAAATCATCATCTGTGGTTTCTGGATCAGAGAATGTAACTCTTTTTTTAGATTTATTACTTTTTCTTTTCTTGTGATGAGGGATGAATGGTTGTACCTCTGTATGTGTGCCTGGGCCTTGATTTACTTCTATAGTGTTAGAATTGATATGTGTGGTTTTGCTTTGTTTTTGGTTGGCTTTGCCAATACGTTTGTTATTATTGAAATTTCTTCTATAACGTGTGTTGTTTTTCTGCCAAATAAAGACCTGATTATCAGAGTAATCCTTCTGATCTCGTAGGAACTTAGTGTGTTTTATAGAAATCAGTTCCTGTCTAGAAGACTCAACAACATCTCTTAACATTTGATCAAAACTCACATATTCATTACTCAACTTAAAATTATTAAGCTCAACTTGTAATTTGGCAATGTTGTTCCTGACTATAACCAATTGGTTAGATTTAAATTTAATAAGCATAACCATAAGTCTCAGGGAACATTCAGAGAGTATGCTGTTCCATTCCTTTACAAAGTCTTGGTCAGTTACTTCAAAGTTGGGGAATTTTTTTACTCTTAGTCCCCTTGGAATCATTTGTAAAGTGAGGTATTTATTCAAAATCCAGGAGTCCAGCTTCAACCTGATCTCTTTAAGCTTTAAAATCTCCAAATTATGGAACAAATCCCCAAGCTTGATATCAATTGATTGTGCTGAAAAAAAATCTTCAAGTTCAAGTCCCTCTAAATCTTGATCGTTCAAGCTTATAAGTGAATAAAATTGTGTAGATTCTAGTGTGGTGTCCATGTTTAAAAGCTTTAACAAGTAGCAGGAACCCAGCACAGCTATACTTCCGGTAACCACAGTATCAAGGAAAAATGAGAAATAACAAAAGTTTTTCTGTGGTTAACCCATGAATGGCCGTATAGTATATAAAGAAAGGCAGTCCACAGCCCCTAGTATTCTGTAGTCGTGAGCATAAGCACTATAGGTATCAGAGAAATATTGTGAGCACAAATGGTTTTATGTCCATACAAAACTTTAAACGTATTTCTCGTGTAAAAGCGCTATCAAGCGTAAAGACTCACCCGCTCTGATCCGTGGTAGATTTTCACGAGTAACCACACTGCACGGAAAAGAAGCTATCAGATGCTCCAACTACTCGTATTTTGATACTCAACAGGAACGGAAACTTACGGCCGCCGCTGACAACGTACTGCTCCTGCAGTGACTCCAATCAGGCAGCTTTCTTCCAAGCCGTTTTCGATTTTCCTCTGGGTTTTCTGACAATCAGATCCAATCTACCAATAACGATCCAGATGCGGGGTCATGTGGTAAGCGATTGATCAATCCAGTGCAATGCTCGTACCTGCTGCTTAGCTGGAGCTCTGTAACGGATGAATCAATGGGTCCGCCGGGGGTTGCCTGTACGTACTTGCGGATAAGGGGTACCATGTAGAGGATTCCTTGTAATCCTATTAGCACATGTGAAAAGAGGAAAGAAGCGGTCCCGATATCCAGGTATATATAAAAGAAAACAGCTTTATTATTCCAATTTAAAAAATCAACATGGGTCACACAGAGGTAATAGGTTTTACGCGTTTCGGCCCAGTGCCGTACTCATAAACCTAATTAGACACAGGTAAGTGTCTGTTTAAAATGGATACAAACTTCATGGTTATTGGTTGGTGTGAAAAACACCCCTATTAACCATGTAAAGACAAATGTACACTCATAATAAATCACTTAACAAAGCATTGACCTGATCAAGAGAAATTAGAATCTAAGAAAATATACCATATTGTTAGCAACCATCCAAATATAAACATAAAATGTATAAAGTGCGAATTTATAAACAATCCAAATAAATTGACATAGTTCAACATACTGCTTAGATAAGACCTGTAACTATGATATATTTATGTTTACACTTAAGAATCTAATATGCATTGGATTTAGTATACCTCATATTAAAGTTAAAAACGTTTGATGTTGCATATACAGGGAGTGCAGAATTATTAGGCAAGTTGTATTTTTGAGGATTATTTTTATTATTGAACAACAACCATGTTCTCAATGAACCCAAAAAACTCATTAATATCAAAGCTGAATAGTTTTGGAAGTAGTTTTTAGTTTGTTTTTAGTTATAGCTATTTTAGGCGGATATCTGTGTGTGCAGGTGACTATTACTGTGCATAATTATTAGGCAACTTAACAAAAAACAAATATATACCCATTTCAATTATTTATTTTTACCAGTGAAACCAATATAACATTTCAACATTCACAAATATACATTTCTGACATTCAAAAACAAAACAAAAACAAATCAGTGACCAATATAGCCACCTTTCTTTGCAAGGACACTCAAAAGCCTGCCATCCATGGATTCTGTCAGTGTTTTGATCTGTTCACCATCAACATTGCGTGCAGCAGCAACCACAGCCTCCCAGATACTGTTCAGAGAGGTGTACTGTTTTCCCTCCCTGTAAATCTCACATTTGATGATGGACCACAGGTTCTCAATGGGGTTCAGATCAGGTGAACAAGGAGGCCATGTCATTAGATTTTCTTCTTTTATACCCTTTCTTGCCAGCCACGCTGTGGAGTACTTGGATGCGTGTGATGGAGCATTGCCCTGCATGAAAATCATGTTTCTCTTGAAGGATGCAGACTTCTTCCTGTACCACTGCTTGAAGAAGGTGTCTTCCAGAAACTGGCAGTAGGACTGGGAGTTGAGCTTGACTCCATCCTCAACCCGAAAAGGCCCCACAAGCTCATCTTTGATGATACCAGCACAAACCAGTACTCCACCTCCACCTTGCTGGCATCTGAGTCGGACTGGAGCTCTCTGCCCATTACCAATCCAGCCACGGGCCCATCCATCTGGCCCATAAAGACTCACTCTCATTTCATCAGTCCATAAAACCTTAGAAAAATCAGTCTTGAGATATTTCTTGGCCCAGTCTTGACGTTTCAGCTTGTGTTTCTTGTTCAGTGGTGGTCGTCTTTCAGCCTTTCTTACCTTGGCCATGTCTCTGAGTATTGCACACCTTGTGCTTTTGGGCACTCCAGTGATGTTGCAGCTCTGAAATATGGCCAAACTGGTGGCAAGTGGCATCTTGGCAGCTGCACGCTTGACTTTTCTCAGTTCATGGGCAGTTATTTTGCGCCTTGGTTTTTCCACACGCTTCTTGCGACCCTGTTGACTATTTTGAATGAAACGCTTGATTGTTCGATGATCACGCTTCAGAACCTTTGCAATTTTAAGAATGCTGCCTTCCTCTGCAAGATATCTCACTATTTTTGACTTTTCTGAGCCTGTCAAGTCCTTCTTTTGACCCATTTTGCCAAAGGAAAGGAAGTTGCCTAATAATTATGCACACCTGATATAGGGTGTTGATGTCATTAGACCACACCCCTTCTCATTACAGAGATGCACATCACCTAATATGCTTAATTGGTAGTAGGCTTTCGAGCCTATACAGCTTGGAGTAAGACAACATGCATAAAGAGGATGATGTGGTCAAAATACTCATTTGCCTAATAATTCTGCACTCCCTGTATAGTTATTTAATTACTTGTGTTTTTGTTGTAATTCGGCTCACAAAGAAAATTTATGGATATTTAGTAAGAAAGCTCAATTCCAAAATTTCTAGGGACTAGAGGGTTTTTAGTATCAAATTTAGGTTAAAGCTTCTGTCTAATGCCTCGGGATTTTTTTACATGATTAAATATCTAATAATGGTGGTAAGGGGTTATACGGTAATGTGGCTATGAGTATGTTATTATAGATAGATAATAACCACTATGCGATTACATTGTACAATGCACCAGTGGTAGACATACAAAACAAGTTCTCTGTATTTATTGGCCAACAGGAGATGCACTGGACCAGAAAACAACTTATTTTCAATGGTTAATAATATCAAACTCAGAGTTGAATCCATGAGGAACCTGAGTATTCAGTTTCATGATCCAGTACACCTCCTGTCTAGCTAGGATCTCATCCTTATCACCACCTCTAGGGGGTAATTTTATGGTCTCAATGCCTCGCCATCTAAATGCTCCAGTATCTTTGCCGTGCACCCCAATAAAGTGCCGTGATAATGCTGAGCATGGCTTCTCATATTTAATATATCCTAAATGTTCTCTGATTCGGGTGCGAACTTCCCTGCTAGTCATTCCAACGTATTGTTTGGAGTGTGCCTGGCACTCAATGAGGTACACTACATAGGTACTGGAGCATTTTATGCACCCTCTGGAGGCAAATTTTTGTGTGGTGGCACAAGAATAAAACTCTTTGCCTCAGTGATGAAATCACATGCTTTGCATCTGTGATCCCCACACTTGTAAGTGCCATTAACTTGCAACCAAGAGCCTCTGTTCTTTTGTTTGCAAGGAGACAGCATATTATCTAGGGTTAGGTTTTTTGAATAGACACACCTACATCCCTTCTCCACTGTAGACTTTAGATGTACATCACCCAAAAGTATGGGAAAATATTTCTGGATGATGTCACACACTTTTGAGAAATCTGAGGAGTATTGTGTAATAAATGTGAATGGTCTTTCATCCCTATTCCCCAGTTTGGGCGTTAAAGAGTTATTCTTTCCTTCCAGGGCCGTTTTCTTTGCTATGTTGTTAAGCAACTTTGGTGGATATCCCCTGTTTTTAAGTCTTTGCTTGAGTAGTTTGGATTCCTCTAGGAAATCGCTATCGTTGCTGCAAACCCTCCTAGCTCTCAGGAATTGACCCTTTACTATTCCCTTAAATACATGAGAGGGATGTCCACTCTTGTGATGTAAGATCGTGTTCCCTGAGATGGGTTTCCTGTATAGTTTTGAAACAATCTTATGTGTTTCATGATCTCCTGTTAGAGTGACATCCAAAAAGTTGACTCTCTGCCTATGCCACTCATAGGTAAACATGAGGCCATGCCTGGCTTCACTAAGATACCGAAAAAATGAAGCGGCTTGTCTCTCAGTAGATGACCAGATAAATATGAGGTCGTCAAAGAAGTGGCGATAAAAAACCACTTCTGCTCTGAGGGGGTTATCACCTCCATAGATGAAAAACCGTTCAAGCCAGCCCATGAACAAATTCGCATAGGAGGGGGCAAATTTAGCCCCAATGTCCGTGCCTTGCTTCTGGAGGTAAAACAGAAGTAGTTATGTGCAAGCAAATACTGGGTGATGCGTAAAAGATACGCTATGTGTTCTGTTGTCAAGTCAGCACTGGAAGTTAAAAAATACTCAATGGCTTCTAACCCCATGTTGTGGGGTATGCTGGAGTACAGCGAGACCACATCTATGGTGAGCCAGCTGTAGTGTGCATGCCACTCGATGCCCTCCAGCATACCCAACACATGCGATCTATGTTGGTATGACTACAAGAAAGATCAGAACTCGTCTCCAAGAACATTTTAGAAATATAAAGAACGCAGAAAAAGATCTGAAAGAGGGTAAGAAAATTACTTCAGTAGCTAGACATTTCTTGAAAAGCCACCAATCCAAACAATCTGAAGCTAAATGTTTTGGAATTCAAAAGATTACCCTGGGAATCAGGCGTGGTAACTTGGAAAAATCTCTATTACGTGCAGAAACGAGGTGGATCTATTTACTTAATTCAGTCAACCTCATGGACTGAATGAATAAAACCATTATGGAGTCTTTTTATAATACATCCAAAACATACTGTTCAGTATATCCCTGGAATACAAACAATGTTAAATGTATGCAACCCTGTAATCAGTACTGCAGATATTGTGAACAATAAGAACAGATATCTTCAATAATCACAAACAATATAATCACAAAACCATGAATTTTGACAGTTCTAATAACATCTAGGAATACAATAAAAATCAATTTATATATGATGGTACATACAAATACCCCTGTAATCAGTGTTGCTGACATTGTGAATAACAAGAACAGATATCTTCAATAATTACAAACAATGGAAACACAAATCATGAATTCTGACAGTTCTAATAACTCCTAGTAACACAATAATTAATTTATATATGTGGATACATACAAATACACCCATATCAAACAATACATCAACTATCCAAATATGGATGAAATACGTATAATATTTATAAATATTGTTCTGCACTACTCAGATTTTATTATTTTTTAGCAAAATGGAATATTAATTATTTTGTATTTATTACCTCACAATCAATTAAAATAACAACATTATTATTATCTATTTACACCATACACAATATGAGAAATATAAGACAATATTAGCAATTTATTATTTCATGTCACAAACACTATTAATATATTAATGTTAATAGTCACTTTTAAATTAATATATATCAAATCCACATAATTTTTGGCATCAAATTTGCACTTTCTACAGCTTCACTCTTACTATCATTCCCCAATTTTCCATACACTCATACATCACCCACTTTAATTTCTCACAGTCATCCATTCACACCACATGAATCATGATCCCCTTCACATCACTTTCACTTAATTCAATAATTAAGCCCCTATTCTTCACAATTGATCACATTCACACACATTCCCCGCCCTTTTTTAGGAAATCTCTTTTGCGTTTTATGTTTGTTTAGGTCAGTCATACTCCCCAATCAGCCAGCACACTAGTAATGTCGCGAACCTAAAATTTTTGGTTCGCGAACGGCGGACTCGAACTTCCGGTATTGTTCGCGAACGCGCAAACCGCGCAAACCGCCATTGAATTCAATAGGCAGGCGAACTTTAAAACCTACAAGGACTCTTTCTGGCCACAATAGTGATGGAAAAGTTGTTTCAAGGGTACTAACACCTGGACTGTCGCATGCTGGAGGGGGATCCCTGGCAAAACTCCCATGGAAAATTACATAGTTTATGCAGAGTCTGCTTTTAAGCCATAATGGGCCTAAATCAACTATTATTCCCAAAGTGGCTGTCTCAAAACATCCCGGACAGAAGATAGATTGATAGATAGGATAGATAGATATACATAGATTGATAGTTAGATAGAATCGATAGAAGAGAATTAAATAGATTTGTTAGATATATAATTACCCTAATAAAGTCTAATAATTAAACATGCGTTCTTGGACCCAACTAGCTTGTGTTAATTAGTACTTTTCTTAGCACTTTAATCCCTGTTCCCCCCCCTATCGGGGGTGTTCTATATGGATTGCCTGTTTACCCTGAAAAAATATAATAATAAGACATGCGGTCTGGTACCAATTTTAACTAGGTTGTGTTTTAAGTACTACCATTCTTAGCACTTTAATCTCTGTAACTCCCCCTATTTGGTGAGGTCTATACGGCCTGGATGATTACCCATACAAAATATAATAATAAGACATCTGCTCTTGGTCTGCGAACCCATGGTAACTATGTTGTGTTAATTAGCAATGTCCTTCGCATTTTAATAGCTGTTACTCATACTCACCCTATTGGTGGAGGTTTATATGGCCTGCATGATTACCCTTACAAAATATAATAACCAAACATATGCTCTGGGACCCATGGTAAGTAGGTTGTGTTAAGTAGTACTTTTCTTTGTAGTTTAATACCTGTTACAACACCAAATGGTGGCAGGTCTATCTGGCCTTCATGATTAGCTGCACCCAAACCCCAAAAAAAGCCGAGTGGTCTTAGACTAACACCCATGGCTAAATCGGTTGTTTCAATTAGTACTATTCTTAGCACTTTCAACCCTGTTATGGGTGGTCTACATGGCCATCATGATTAGCCGAACAAAATACTACAATCCAACCTTTGCTCAGTCTTCATAGGCCCTTCATTGTCTGTATTTTGATAGTACAGTTTTTATTATTTTTATAGCTGATACAACACCGAATGGTGGCAGCTCTATATGGCCTACATGATTAGCCACACCCAAAACAAAAATAAATCCAAGCGGTCTTGGATTAACACCCATGGCTAACTCTGTTGTTTCAAGTAGTACTATTCTTAGCACTTTCATCTCATCATCCCTGTTACTTCCAGGACTCTCAGTGGTGGTGGTCTACATGGCCATCATGATTAGCCTAACCAAATACTTCAATCCAACCTTGGCTCAGTCTTCCTAAGGCCCTTCATTGGCTGTATTTTGGTAGTACTGTTCTTATTAGTTTAATAGCTGATACGACACCGAATGGTGGCAGCTCTATATGGCCTGCATGAATAGCCGCACCCAAAGCCAAAAAAAAGCCAAGCGGTTTTGCACTAACACCCATGGCTAACTCTGTTGTTTCAAGTTCTACTATTCTTAGCTCTTTCATCTCATCCCTGTTACTTCCAGGACTCTCAGTGGTGGTGGTCTACATGGCCATCATGATTAGCCTAACCAAATACTACAATCCAACCTTGGCTCAGTCTTCCTAAGGCCCTTCATTGGCTGTATTTTGGTAGTACTGTTCTTATTAGTTTAATAGCTGATACGACACCGAATGGTGGCAGCTCTATATGGCCTGCATGAATAGCCGCACCCAAAGCCAAAAAAAAGCCAAGCGGTTTTGCACTAAGACCCATGGCTAACTCTGTTGTTTCAAGTTCTACTATTCTTAGCTCTTTTATCTCATCCCTGTAACTTCCAGGACTCTCAGTGGTGGTGGTCTACATGGGAATCATGATTAGCCTAACCAAATACTACAATCCAACCTTGGCTCAGTCTTCCTAAGGCCCTTCATTGGCTGTATTTTGGTAGTACTGTTCTTATTAGTTTAATAGCTGATACGACACCGAATGGTGGCAGCTCTATATGGCCTGCATGAATAGCCGCACCCAAAGCCAAAAAAAAAGCCAAGCGTTTTTGCACTAACACCCATGGCTAACTCTGTTGTTTCAAGTTCTACTATTCTTAGCTCTTTTATCTCATCCCTGTTACTTCCAGGACTCTCAGTGGTGGTGGTCTACATGGCCATCATGATTAGCCTAACCAAATACTACAATCCAACCTTGGCTCAGTCTTCCTAAGGCCCTTCATTGGCTGTATTTTGGTAGTACTGTTCTTATTAGTTTAATAGCTGATACGACACCGAATGGTGGCAGCTCTATATGGCCTGCATGAATAGCCGCACCCAAAGCCAAAAAAAAGCCAAGCGGTTTTGCACTAACACCCATGGCTAACTCTGTTGTTTCAAGTTCTACTATTCTTAGCTCTTTCATCTCATCCCTGTTACTTCCAGGACTCTCAGTGGTGGTGGTCTACATGGCCATCATGATTACCCTCACGAAAATATAACAACAATACGTGCGTGCAGGGAACCATGGTAAGCTTACTTCCTTTCGCAAAATTGAGTATAACAGTTGTAGGCAGAGGTTCTGACCCTGCATTATGGCTGCACCTCTCCCTAAAAGAGGCATGCGTTACATAGTCTGTGGGCATGTATGCAAAGAGCTGGCCTGCCTAAAAAGAGGAGCAAGGCTGTACAGGTTGTTCTCCTTCAGCCGTTTTATACGCTGTCCCACGGCCATGAGCCTCAACAACCACAACAGAATGAAACACCACATATGCCATCCTTTTGAACAACCGAGTACAGGTATGGCATTGATTTTAGTTACACGGCGATATTTATTATGAACCGTGAAATTGAAAACAAAAACCTGATTGGACACCCAGTACAGTGCAGGTCATTCTCCTTCGGCCTTTTTAGAATAGTGTTCCGGACCCCCAACAAAAACAACAGCAGGAAAGAGGACATATGGCATCCTTTTGAACAATAGATGGCAGGTAAGGCATAGATTTTACAAAGCCATAGATAATTTTTTTGCAACTGTGAAATAAAAAAAAACATTGAACACTTCTTTATCCTTAGGCCTTTTTATAAGAGGCTCCCGGAGCCTCAACTGAAACAACAGCATGAAAGAGGACATTGATTTTAGAATCCCAGAGATCATTTATATGACCCAGGAAATAGAAAAAAACATTGATTAGACACCCGTTACACTTATTTATCCTCAGGCCTTTTTAATAAGAGGGTCCCGGGCCTCAAAAGAAACAACAGCATGAAAGAGGACATATGTCATCCTTTTGAATAATAGATTACAGGAAAGGCATTGATTTTAGAAACCCACAGATCATTATTTGCAACCGTGAAATAGAAAAAAACATTGATTAGACACCCAGTACACTTATTTGTCCTCAGGCCTTTTTAATAAGAGGGTCCCGGAGCCTCAACCGAAACAACAGCATGAAAGAGGACATATGTCATCCTTTTGAATAATAGATTACAAGAAAGGCATTGATTTTAGAAACCCACAGATCATTATTTGCAACCGAGAAATAGAAAAAAACATTGATTAGACACCCAGTACACTTATTTATGCTCAGGCCTTTTTAACAAGAGGCTCCCGGAGCCTCAACCGAAACAACAGCATGAAAGAGGAGATATGTCATCCTTTTGAATAATAGATTACAGGAAAGGCATTGATTTTAGAAACCCACAGATCATTATTTGCAACCATGAAATAGAAAAAAACATTGATTGGACACCCAGTACACTTATTTTTCCTCAGGCCTTTTTAATAAGAGGGTCCCGGAGCCTCAACCGAAACAACAGCATGAAAGAGGAGATATGTCATCCTTTTGAATAATAGATTACAGGAAAGGCATTGATTTTAGAATCACAGAGATCATTTATATGACCCGGGAAATAGAAAAAATCATTGATTAGACACCCAGTACACTTATATATTCTCAGGCCTTTTTAATAAGAGGGTCCCGGAGCCTCAACCGAAACAACAGCATGAAAGAGGACATATGTCATCCTTTTGAATAATAGATTACAGGAAAGGCATTGATTTTAGAATCCCAGAGATCATTTATATGACCCAGGAAATAGAAAAAAACATTGATTAGACACCCGTTACACTTATTTATCCTCAGGCCTTTTTAATAAGAGGGTCCCGGAGCCTCAACCGAAACAACAGCATGAAAGAGGAGATATGTCATCCTTTTGAATAATAGATTACAGGAAAGGCATTGATTTTAGAATCCCAGAGATCATTTATATGACCCAGGAAATAGAAAAAATCATTGATTAGACACCCAGTACACTTATTTATTCTTAGGCCTTTTTAATAAGAGGGTCCCGGAGCCTCAACCGAAACAACAGCATGAAAGAGGAGATATGTCATCCTTTTGAATAATAGATTACAGGAAAGGCATTGATTTTGGAATCCCAGAGATCATTTATATGACCCGGGAAATAGAAAAAAACATTGATTAGACACCCGTTACACTTATTTATCCTCAGGCCTTTTTAATAAGAGGGTCCCGGAGCCTCAACCGAAACAACAGCATGAAAGGGGAGATATGTCATCCTTTTGAATAATAGATTACAGGAAAGGCATTGATTTTAGAATCCCAAAGATGATTTATATGACCCGGGAAATAGAAAAAAACATTGATTAGACACCCGTTACACTTATTTATCCTCAGGCCTTTTTAACCCCTTAACGACCGAGGACGTGCAGGGTACGTCCTCTAAAAAAATACCCTTAACGACCAAGGATGTACCCTGGACGTCCTCGGTCTGGAAAGCAGCTGGAAGCGATCCTGCTCGCTTCCAGCTGCTTTCCGGTTATTGCAGTGATGCCTCGATATCGAGGCATTCTGCAATAACTTTTTTAGGCCATCCGGTGCAGAGAGAGCCACTCTGTGGCCCTCTCTGCACCGGAGATTGTTGGCTTACCGCGTTGGTGGGTGGGAGCCGGTGTGGGAGGCGGGTGGTGGCCATCGATGGCCTTGGTGACGTGCAGGGGGGCGGGATCGTGGGTGTGGGTGACCGGGGGCACGCACTGACACGCGCGCGTGCACGGGAGGGCGGGGGCGGGCGCGTGCACGGGGAGGGAGCGGGTGGGAACCATTACACTACAGAAAAAAGTTAAACAAAAAATACTAAAAAACGGGAATAAAAGTTTTTTTTATAATTCAATTAAGGTGTTGGGGTTGTCTGTGGGGGGGGGGGGGAAGCTACACTACAGAATATTTTTTATTTTTTTAAAAAAAACGTTTTTTTCTTGAAACTGGGTACTGGCAGACAGCTGCCAGTACCCAAGATGGCCCCCAATAATGCAGAGGGGGAGGGTTAGAGAGCTGTTTTGGGGGGGATCAGGGAGGGTGGGGGCTAAGGGGGGATTCTTCAAAGCAGCATATGTAAATATGCTAAAAAAAAAAAAAAAAAAAAAATTTAAAAAAAACTTTTATTTTATAACTGGCAGACTTTCTGCCAGTACTTAAGATGGCGGGGACAATTGTGGGGTGGGGGAGGGAAGGGAGCTGTTTGGGAGGGATCAGGGGGTGGGATGTGTCAGGTGGGAGGCTGATCTCTAAACTAAAGCTAAAATTAACCCTGCAAGCTCCCTACAAACTACTTAATTAACCCCTTCACTGCTAGCCATAATACACGTGAGATGCGCAGCAGCATTTAGCAGCCTTCTAATTACCAAAAAGCAACGCCGAAGTCATATATGTCTGCTATTTCTGAACAAAGGGGATCCCACCTGTCAGGTGGGAGGCTGATCTCTAAACTAAAGCTAAAATTAACCCTGCAAGCTCCCTACAAACTACTTAATTAACCCCTTCACTGCTAGCCATAATACACGTGAGATGCGCAGCAGCATTTAGCAGCCTTCTAATTACCAAAAAGCAACGCCGAAGTCATATATGTCTGCTATTTCTGAACAAAAGGGATCCCAGAGAAGCATTTAAAACCATTTGTGCCATAATTGCACAAGCTGTTTGTAAATAATTTCAGTGAGAAACCTAAAATTGTGAAAAATTTTACTTTTTTTTAAATTTGATCGCATATGGCGGTGAAATGGTGGCATGAAATATACCAAAATGGGCCTAGATCAATACTTGGGGTTGTCTACTACACTGCACTAAAGCTAAAATTAACCATACAAGCTCCCTACATGCTCCCTGATTAACCCCTTCACTGCTGGGCATAAAACACGTGTCGTGCGCAGTGGCATTTAGCAGCCTTCTAATTACCAAAAAGCAACGCCAAAGCCATATATGTCTGCTATTTATGAACAAAGGGGATCCCAGAGAAGAATTTACAACAATTTATGCTATAATTGCACAAGCTGTTTGTACATGATTTCAGTGAGAAACCTAAAGTTTGTGAAAAAAAATTGTGAAAAACTGAACAATTTTTTTTATTTGATTGCATTTGGCAGTGAAATGGTGGCATGAAATATACCAAAATGGGCCTAGATCAATACTTTGGGATGTCTTCTAAAAAAAAATATATACATGTCAATGGATATTCAGGGATTCCTGAAAGATATCAGTGTTCCAATATAACTAGCGCTAATTTTGAAATAAAAGTGGTTTGGAAATAGCAAAGTGCTACTTGTATTTATGGACCTATAACTTGCAAAAAAAGCAAAGAACATGTAAACATTGGGTATTTCTAAACTCAGAACAAAATTTAGAAACTATTTAGCATGGGTGTTTTTTGGTGGTTGTAGATGTGTAACAGATTTTGGGGGTCAAAGTTAGAAAAAGTGTGTTTTTTTCCATTTTTTCCTCATATTTTATAAAAAACAATTAGAGTAAATTAGAAGATATGATGAAAATAATGGTATCTTTAGAAAGTCCATTTAATGGCAAGAAAAACGGTATATAATATGTGTGGGTACAGTAAATGAGTAAGAGGAAAATTACAGCTAAACACAAACACCGCAAAAATGTAAAAATAGCCTTGGTCACAAACGGACAGAAAATGGAAAAGTGCTGCGGTCATTAAGGGGTTAATAAGAGGGTCCCGGAGCCTCAACCGAAACAACAGCATGAAAGAGGAGATATGTCATCCTTTTGAATAATAGATTACAGGAAAGGCATTGATTTTAGAATCCCAGAGATCATTTATATGACCCGGGAAATAGAAAAAAACATTGATTAGACACCCGTTACACTTATTTAACCTCAGGCCTTTTTAATAAGAGGGTCCCGGAGCCTCAACCGAAATAACAGCATGAAAGAGGAGATATGTCATCCTTTTGAATAATAGATTACAGGAAAGGCATTGATTTTAGAATCCCAGAGATCAGTTATATGACCCGGGAAATAGAAGAAATCATTGATTAGACACCCAGTACACTTATTTATTCTCAGGCCTTTTTAATAAGAGGGTCCCGAAGCCTCAACCGAAACAACAGCATGAAAGAGGACATATGTCATCCTTTTGAATAATAGATTACAGGAAAGGCATTGATTTTAGAAACACAGAGATAATTAGTTGCAACCGGGAAATCTAAAAAAACATTAAACAGACACCCAGTACACTTCATTATCCATAGGCCTTTTTAGTAGAGGCTCCAGGACCCTCAACAAAAACAGAGCAGGGAGCTGGGCATAGGAGTACAATGGAGTGTGACAATAATAATGTGAAGGTGAAGATTGCGTAGTTGTGGCATTTTAATTTTGTTATCGTGGGAACGTAGTACTTGCAATGACCTTGCTCTGGTGAATCCATATCGCAAATGTTTTATTTAAGGCACTGTTTGTCTATTTTTTGAATATCAGCATTTGGTAAATGAAGCTCAACTTAAGGCTGGTGAGAACCGACCTTTCTTCTTGCTGTTTGCAAATGTTGTGGCTCTGGACAAACATGTGAATAAGGGGCCATCAGCCATATTCTGCACGCAACCCCTTTGATGATTGACGATAAACATGTGTCACCTGCAAGCAGAGCTCGTTACTTCTGTCTAAATCATCTTCCTGGTATGGAAAGGCCACTGTTTCCCACAGCAAGTCCGAAGCTTGAACTACAAGATTGTCTTGAGTATGGTAGGAAACCAAAGTTTATTTAATTCTGTACTATCACCACAAAAGCTGAACTTCTTGAATCAACGAAAAAGCCAGCAATTTCATGTGCTTATGGATGACAAGGACGTCCTGTCCTGTGGTGCACAGAG
Source organism: Bombina bombina (assembly GCF_027579735.1). Taxonomy (NCBI): domain Eukaryota; kingdom Metazoa; phylum Chordata; class Amphibia; order Anura; family Bombinatoridae; genus Bombina; species Bombina bombina. Next base: position 368,929,406 of record NC_069499.1, on the reverse strand, counting down.
ATGGAGAGGATTTTGGGCCTCCCTGTACACTACCCAGATGTCTCAAACATCACCAGAAACACAAGACAGTGACTCTTGTGAAGTTCCTGGAGTGTTCCAGTAGCCATCTCTTTGTGCCCTGAAAGGAATACTTTATCAGTGTTTTTGTATACATCCGACAACAGCTTCGGAGACTGTGGTGACGCACATGTTATTTACTGTTGTTCCAGCTGTGGCAATATCAATTGGCATTAAAAAGTTAAGATTTGTGGGTGGCGGAGCCTATAGCTGTTGCGGTAGGACATGTGTTTGAGGAGCTCCAGGTCTTACAAGTTACTTTGGAGTTAGTTTTCAACCTTAATTTAATTTTCTTTTTGGGATTCATAGTCACACTTTCTGGGGCTACCCAAGAGGAGCCTGGAGATACCTTACTCATATCGGCTTACCTATGTTTCTCAGCTGACTGCGTTACAGCTAGCCGCGACACTGAGAGGCCTCTCTAGCCTGATAGTGCTGTCATTGTCAAAGCTGACGCCAATATACCCCCCCAGGACCCTGGGTTATCAAACCAGTTCTATAGTAACTGGACAACTGGTTAATCACAACTATTGACAAAGAGAAGGAAAAGCACTAGTCACCCCTTATATCAACGGGTACGGAGACCTGTATTTTGCATTTCCAATATGGCGTTGGTCACCAAAATAATCCAGAATGAAAAAAAAAGGTAAGATTTGGAGAGTGACTAGTGACGCACATTTTATGCACGCTGTGGCAATTGCAATTTGCATTAAAAAGAATCTGCTAACAACTACTACCTACGACCACACCTGACTCCGGAAGTCATGCTTCAGTTATTAAGTCAATTTAAATTTTTTTTTTTTTTATTATGCTCAGCAGAGGCTCCAGGACCCTCAACAAAACCAGCAGCAGGAAAGAGGACATATGGCATCCTTTTGAAAAAAAGATTATAGGAAAGGCATTGATTTCAGAAACACAGAGATCATTAGTTGCAACCGGGAAATAGAAAAAAACATTGATTAGACACCCAGTACACTTATTTATCCTTAGGCCTTTTTAATAAGAGGCTCCCAGAGCCTCAACAGAAACAACAACATGAAAGAGTACATATGGCACCCTTGTGAATAATAGATTACAGGAAAGGCATTGATTTTAGAAACCCGGGGATAATTTTTTGCAACCGTGAAATCTAAAAAAACATAGATTAGACACCCAGTACACTTCTTTATCCTTAGGCCTTTTTAGCAGAGGCTCCAGGACCCTCAACAAAACCAGCAGCAGGAAAGAGGACATATGGCATACTTTTGTAAATTAGATTACAGGAAAGGCATTGATTTTAGAAACACGGAGATAATTTGTTACAACCGGGAATTTGAATCAAAAAAATTATTCGATGGACACCCAGTACAATTCTTTCTCCTTAGGCTTTTTTTATAAGAGGGTCCAGGACCCTCAAACAAAACACCAGCAGGAAAGAGGAGATATGGCATCCTTTTGAACAATAGAGTACTGGAAAGGCATTGATTTTAGAAACCCAGAGATAATTTTTTGCAAATGGAAATTTGAATAAAAAAAATGATTCGATGGACACCCAGTGCACTTCTTTCTCCTTAGGCCTTTTTATAAGAGGGTCCTGGACCCTCAAAAAAACACCAGCAGGAAAGAGGACGTATGGCATCCTTTTGAACAATAGAGTACAGGTACAGCATTGATTTTACAAACCCAGAGATCATTTTGGTCAATTGTTAAATAGAAAAAACAATTGAGTGGACACCCAGTACACCTCTTTCCCCTTAGGCCTTTTTAATAAGAGGGTCCCGGAGCCTCAACCGAAACAACAGCATGAAAGAGGAGATATGTCATCCTTTTGAATAATAGATTACAGGAAAGGCATTGATTTTAGAATCCCAAAGATGATTTATATGACCCAGGAAATAGAAAAAAAAACATTGATTAGACACCCGTTACACTTATTTATCCTCAGGCCTTTTTAATAAGAGGGTCCCGGAGCCTCAACCGAAACAACAGCATGAAAGAGGAGATATGTCATCCTTTTGAATAATAGATTACAGGAAAGGCATTGATTTTAGAATCCCAGAGATCATTTATATGACCCGGGAAATAGAAAAAAACATTGATTAGACACCCGTTACACTTATTTATCTTCGGGCCTTTTTAATAAGAGGGTCCCGGAGCCTCAACCGAAACAACAGCATGAAAGAGGACATATGTCATCCTTTTGAATAATAGATTACAGGAAAGGCATTGATTTTAGAAAAACAGAGATAATTAGTTGCAACAGGGAAATCTAAAAAAACATTAAACAGACACCCAGTACACTTCATTATCCATAGGCCTTTTTAGCAGAGGCTCCAGGACCCTCAACAAAAACAAGAGCAGGGAGCTGGGCATAGGAGTACAATGGAGTGTGACAATAATAATGTGAAGGTGAAGATTGCATAGTTGTGGCATTTTAATTTTGTTATCGTGGGAACTTAGTACTTGCAATGACCTTGCTCTGGTGAATCCATATCGCAAATGTGCTATTTAAGGCACTGTTTGTCTATTTTTTGAATATCAGCATTTGGTAAATGAAGCTCAACTTAAGGCTGGTGAGAACTGACCTTTCTTCTTGCTGTTTGCAAATGTTGTGGCTCTGGACAAACATGTGAATAAGGGGCCATCAGCCATATTCTGCACGCAACCCCTTTGATGATTGATGATAAACATGTGTCACCTGCAAGAAGAGCTTGTTACTTCTGTCTAAATCATCTTCCTGGTAATGACAGGCCACTGTTTCCCACAGCAAGTCCGAAGCTTGAACTACAAGATTGTCTTGAGTATGGTAGGAAACCAAAGTTTATTTAATTCTGTACTATCACCACAAAAGCTGAACTTCTTGAAGCAACGAAAATGCCAGCAATTTCATGTGCTTATGGATGACAAGGACGTCCTGTCCTGTGGTGCACAGAGATGGAGAGGATTTTGGGCCTCCCTGTACACTACCCAGATGTCTCAAACATCACCAGAAACACAAGACAGCGACTCTTGTGAAGTTCCTGGAGTGTTCCGGTAGCCATCTATTTGCGCCCCGAAAGGAATACTTTATCAGTGTTTTTGTATACATCCGACAACAGCTTCGGAGACTGTGGTGACGCACATGTTATTTACTGTTGTTCCAGCTGTGGCAATATCAATTGGCATTAAAAAGTTAAGATTTGTGGGTGGCGGAGCCTATAGCTGTTGCGGTAGGACGTGTGTTTGAGGAGCTCCAGGTCTTACAAGTTACTTTGGAGTTAGTTTTCAACCTTAATTTAATTTTCTTTTTGGGATTCATAGTCACACTTTCTGGGGCTATCCAAGAGGAGCCTGGAGATACCTTACTCATATCGGCTTACCTATGTTCCTCAGCTGACTGCGTTACAGCTAGCCGCGACACTGAGAGGCCTCTCTAGCCTGATAGTGCTGTCATTGTCAAAGCTGACGCCAATATACCCCCCCAGGACCCTGGGTTATCAAACCAGTTCTATAGTAACTGGACAACTCGTTAATCACAACTATTGACAAAGAGAAGGAAAAGCACTAGTCACCCCTTATATCAACGGGTACGGAGACCTGTATTTTGCATTTCCAATATGGCATTGGTCACCAAAATAATCCAGAATGAAAAAAAAAGGTAAGATTTGGAGAGTGACTAGTGACCCACATTTTATGCACGCTGTGGCAATTGCAATTTGCATTAAAAAGAATCTGCCAACAACCACTACCTACGACCACACCTGACTCCTGAAGTCATGCTTCAGTTATTAAGTCAAGTTAAAAAATTTTTTTTTTTTTTATTATGCTCAGCAGAGGCTCCAGGACCCTCAACAAAACCAGCAGCAGGAAAGAGGACACATGGCATCCTTTTGAAAAAAAGATTATAGGAAAGGCATTGATTTCAGAAACACAGAGATCATTAGTTGCAACCAGGAAATAGAAAAAAACATTGATTAGACACCCAGTACACTTATTTATCCTTAGGCCTTTTTAATAAGAGGCTCCCAGAGCCTCAACAGAAACAACAGCATGAAAGAGTACATATGGCACCCTTGTGAATAATAGATTACAGGAAAGGCATTGATTTTAGAAACACGGTGATAATTTTTTGCAACCGTGAAATCTAAAAAAACATAGATTAGACACCCAGTACACTTCTTTATCCTTAGGCCTTTTTAGCAGAGGCTCCAGGACCCTCACCAAAACCAGCAGCAGGAAAGAGGACATATGGCATACTTTTGTAAATTAGATTACAGGAAAGGCATTGATTTTAGAAATGCAGAGATCATTTATATGACCCGGGAAATAGAATAAAACATTGATTGGACACCCAGTACACTTATTTATCCTTAGGCCTTTTTAATAAGAGGCTCCCGGAGCAGCAACAGAAACAACAGCATGAAAGAGTACATATGGCATCCTTGTGAATAATAGATTACAGGAAAGGCATTGATTTTAGAAACCCGGGGATAATTTTTTGCAACCGTGAAATCTAAAAAAACATAGATTAGACACCCAGTACACTTCTTTATCCTTAGGCCTTTTTAGCAGAGGCTCCAGGACCCTCAACAAAACCAGCAGCAGGAAAGAGGACATATGGCATACTTTTGTAAATTAGATTACAGGAAAGGCATTGATTTTAGAAACACGGAGATAATTTGTTGCAACCGGGAATTTGAATAAAAAAAATGATTCGATGGACACCCAGTACAATTCTTTCTCCTTAGGCTTTTTTTTATAAGAGGGTACAGGACCCTCAAACAAAACACCAGCAGGAAAGAGGACATATGGCATCCTTTTGAACAATAGAGTACTGGAAAGGCATTGATTTTAGAAACCCAGAGATAATTTTTTGCAAATGGAAATTTGAATCAAAAAAATGATTCGATGGACACCCAGTGCACTTCTTTCTCCTTAGGCCTTTTTATAAGAGGGTCCTGGACCCTCAAAAAAAACACCAGCAGGAAAGAGGACGTATGGCATCCTTTTGAACAATAGAGTACAGGTACAGCATTGCTTTTACAAACCCAGAGATCATTTTGGTCAATTGTTAAATAGAAAAATCAAATGAGTGGACACCCAGTACATCTCTTTCTCCTTAGGCCTTTTTATAAGAGGTTCCATGACCCTCAAAAAAAACACCAGCAGGAAAGAGGACGTATGGCATCCTTTTGAACAATAGAGTACAGGGAAGGCATTGATTTTAGAAACCCAGAGATGATTTGTTGCAAATGGAAATTTGAATTAAAAAAAATGATTTGATGGACACCCAGTACACTTCTTTCTCCTTAGGCCTTTTTATAAGAGGGTCCAGGACCCTAAAAAAAACCACCAGCAGGAAAGAGGACGTATGGCATCCTTTTGAACAATAGAGTACAGGTACAGCATTAATTTTACAAACCCAGAGATAATTTTGGTCAAATGTGAAATAGAAAAAACAAATGAGTGGACACCCAGTACACCTCTTTCTCCTTAGGCCTTTTTATAAGAGGGTCCAGGAGCCTCAAACAAAATACCAGCAGGAAAGAGAACATATGGCATACTTTTGAACAATAGAGTACTGGTACGGCATTGATTTTAGAAACCCACAGATAAATGTTTGGAAAAGTGAAATAGCCCCAAAAACCATGCTTGGACTCCCACTCCAGGTTGTTCTCCTTCAGATTTTTTATAAGAGGGTCCAGCACCCTCAACAGAAACAACTGCAGGAAACACCACCACATATGCCATCCTTTTGCACAAGCGAGTACAGGTATGGCATCCATTTTAGAAACCCAGAGATAATTGAGAGGAAACAGGAAAATTTTTCTAAAAATTTGATGGGGCACCCATTACAGGTCGTTCTCCTTCAGCCTTTTTATACCATGGGCCACGACCCGCAACAGGCACAACAGCATGAAACACCACATATGCCACCTTTTTGCACAATAGAGTACAGGTATGGCATAGATGGAACACGGAGATAATTTAGAGCAACCAAGAGACGGATAAAGATGCTTGGTCGGTCCTGCTCTTTCAAATTTGTGGCATTTTGCGTTCAATTTAATGGTCCACCAGATATGAGTGGTGTGCTAAGTTGTACAATTCGTAACAGTTTAATCACTAGTGTTATGTGCCTTATTTTTTTTATTTGAGTTTTGTACCCACAGAGCTGCAGCAGAGGCCAGAAAAATTCGGAATGTACAAATGTCTGAAAAATTGGGGTATTGTTGTAGCAACTGCTGTAGCAGCGGCCAGAAAAATTGATGTTTGTAAAACATTTATAAAGTCCCCTAAAAGCTTGTGGATTGAACATAACAGATAAGTCAAGCAAGTCCTCCAGCTTTATAAAACAAAAAAAAAGGCCAGCCTGTCTACCAGTTGTAGCCCAAGCCAGCTCATCTCGTCATCAGGCCTTTTTTATTCAAATGTATCGCCCAATGTCAGTCCCTTCGGGATCCAGCCCTCATTCATTTTTATAAAAGTGAGATAGTCAAGGCTTTTTTGACCTAGGCGACTTCTCTTCTTAGTGACAAAACCTCCTGCTGCACTGAAAGTCCTTTCGGACAGGACACTTGAAGCGGGGCAGGCCAGAAGTTCCATTGCAAATTGGGATAGCTCAGGCCACAAGTCCAGCCTGCACACCCAGTAGTCAAGGGGTCCATCGCTCCTGAGAGTGTCGAGATCCGCAGTTAAAGCTAGGCATTCTGCTACCTGTCGGTTGAGTCTTTCTCTAAGGCTGGATCCCGATGGTGCATGGGAGTTAAAAAGGTACGCATGTCCTCCATCAACAAGAAGTCAGGAAAGCGTCCAGTCCTTGCCGCCGTGGTCGTGGGAGGAGGAGGATTAATTTCATCTCTTCCCCTGTTACATTCCCGTGGTGCTGTGACATCACCCTTATATGCTGTGTAAAGCATATTTTTTAATTTATTATGAAAATGATCCATCCTTTCCGACTTGCGGGAATTTGGTAACATTTCAGGCACTTTATGCTTATACCGGGGGTCGAGGAGCGTGGACACCCAGTACAGGTCGTTCTCCTTCAGCTTTTTTATACGAGGGTCCCTCAACAGGCATGACAGCATGAAAGAACCCATTTGAACAAGGTTGGATGCCGAGCTAATCATGTCCCGTTCCTCCTCCTCACTGATCTCACTGATGGTATCTTCTTCCCCCCAGCCACGTACAACACCACGGGTACCAGAGAGGTGACAACAACGAGCACCCTGGGATGCCTGTTGTGCTTGGTCTTCCTCCTCCTCTTCCTCAAAGCCACATTCTTCCTCTGACTCCTCTTCCTCACAATCCTCTTCCTGCGTTGCCGCAGGTCCAGCAAGCGATGCTGATTCGGCTGTTTGCGGGGGTGATGGACACCACAACTCTCCCGCTTCCTCCTCACGCTCATCTACTGCCTGATCCAGCACTCTTCGCAGGGCACGCTCCAGGAAGAAAACAAATGGTATGATGTCGCTGATGGTGCCTTCAGTGCGACTGACAAGGTTTGTCACCTCCTCAAAAGGACGCATGAGCCTACAGGCATTGCGCATGAGCGTCCAGTAATTTGGCAAAAATATCCCCAGCTCCCCAGAGGCTGTCCTAGCACCCCGGTCATACAAATATTCATTAACAGCTTCTTCTTGTTGGAGCAGGCGGTCAAACAGTAGGAGTGTTGAATTCCACTGTGTCGAGCTGTTGCAAATCAATCGCCTCACTGGCAGGTTGTTTCGACGCTGGATATCGGACAAGTGCGCCATGGCCATGTAGGAACGCCTGAAATGGCCACACACCTTCCTGGCCTGCTTCAGGACGTCCTGTAAGCCTGGGTACTTATGGACAAATCGTAGTACAATTAGATTACACACATGTGCCATGCACGGCACATGGGTCAACTTGTCCAATTTCAATGCCGCCACCAAATTACTTCCATTGTCAGAAACAACCTTGCCAATCTCCAGTTGGTGCGGAGTCAGCCACTGATCCACCTGTGCGTTCAGGGTGGTCAGGAGTGTGACTCTCCGCTTTCAGGCAAGTCAACCCCAAGACGGCGTGACACTGCCGTACCCGGGATGTAGCATAGTACCTGGGGAGCTGGGGGGGGTGCCATAGATGTGGAGCAAGATGCAGAAGTTGAAGAGTACTCAGCCGAGGAAGAGGTTATGGAAGATGATGGAGTAGGAGGAGTAGAGGAAGTAGCAGCAGGCCTGCCTGCAAGTCGTGGCGGTGTCACCAACTCTTCTGCAGAGCCACGCATTCCATGCTTGTCAGAAGTCAGCAGGTTTACCCAATGCGCAGTGTAGGTGATATACCTGCCCTAACCATGCTTTGCAGACCAGCTATCCGTGGTCATATGGACCCTTGCCCCAACGCTGTGTGCCAGACATGCCATAACTTCCTTTCGAACAACAGAGTACAGGTTTGGGATTGCCTTTTGTGAAAAGAAATTTCTGCCAGGTACCTTCCACTGCGATGTCCCAATAGATACAATTTTTTTTGAAAGCATCAGACTCCACCAGCTTGTATGGTAAAAGCTGGCGGGCTAAGAGTTCAGACAAGCCAGCTGTCAGACGCCGGGAAAGGGGGTGACTTTGAGAAATTGGCTTCTTACGCTCAAACATGTCCTTGACAGACCCCTGACTGTGGGCAGATGACCAGGAACTGCTACGTAAGAGAGACTGAGTGGAGGATGGTTGAGAGGGGGCAAGGAGGACAGCACTGGTTGACGTGGCTGAAGATGATGGAGCAGGAGGAGGAGGGCGGCTTTCACTTTGTGTGCTGCTTCTACTCATGTGTTCTTCCCATCAGCCTTTGTGATGGGAGACCATGTGCCTTCGCAAAGCAGTTGTACCTAGGTGGCTGTTGGACTTTCCACGACTCAGTTTCTTTTGGCACAGGTTGCAAATGGCATCGCTGTTGTCAGAGGCAGACACACAAAAAAATGCCACACTGCTGAGCTCTGCAATGACGGCATTCTGGTGGTGGCAACAGCATGCGTTGATGGGCATTGGCGTGCTGTCTGGCTGACCCCTGGTGACGATGCATGCTGTCTGACTGTGCCACTAGCTCCTTGAGACGACCTCCCCATGCTTCCAAATCGTCTCCTCCTCCTCTCTGTCTCCCCATCTGAACTTTCCCCCTCTTCTTCTCTTCTAGCAGGCACCCACGTGACATCCACCGACACATCATCATCAACCGCTTCACTTGTATCTGAAACATCAAGAAAGGAAGCAGCAGCAGGTACAATATCATCATCATCATCATCATCACACCGTACCTCCATGTCGGTAATGCTGCCTGACTGAGACTAATCACTATTATCTACATCCTCTGTCAATGATGGTTGTGCATCACTCATTTCTTCAAAATGATGTGTCAATAACTCCTGTGACAGATCAAGTGAAGCGGCTGTGGTGCTAGTGTTGGTGGTGGCGACAGGCGGGGGAGTGGCACTGGTCACTTGAGACCTGCCCAAAGCACAGCTGGACTTAGATGGTGCGTCAAGGTTAGGAGGACTAGCAGCGGAAGCTGAAGAAGATTGGGTGTCCTGTGTTAGCCATTCAACTAGGTCCTCCTCAGAAGTTTTTGCGTCCCCCCTGGCACCCGGCGTCTGAACAATGTGCATATTTGTAGGGTCTAAAGGAATCACAGCACCACGACCACGACCACGGAACCTGCGGGGTGGCCTGCCTCTGCCTGTCATTTATTTTAAAAATATGATTGCTGGCACTAATTGGATAGTTGGGCCTGGCACACAGGCTGGCAGGCAGTAGAAAAGTGCAATTCAATGGCACGAGCAAACTGAGGATTAAGATCAACAATCAAAATTTTTTTAATTTTAATTAGTAACTATACTGTAGACAACAATTATGATTGGTGTAAATAGTTGGCAAGATGGCCTGGCACAAAAGGCTGGCAGGCAGGAGGTAAATGCAATTCAAGGACACTAGGAGACTGATTACTGACAGTCAAAACAGTGATGATTGACAATTTTTGCAATACTGTTAAAAGAAATATGATTGCTGGCAATAATTGGCTAGGTGGGCCGGGCACACAGCAGGCTGCAAGGCAGGAGGAAAGTGCTATTCACTGGCACCAGCAAACTGAGGATTCACAACAACTATTAACAAAAATTTTAATTTTTAATTACTAAGAATACTGTCACAACAAATATGATTGGTGTAAATATTTTTCAAGTAGGCCTGGCACACAGGCTTGGAATGCAATAGAAAAGTGCAATTCTAGGGCACGAGCAAACTGAGGATTAAGATCATCAACAATCAAGAATTTTTAAATTTTAATTAGTAACTATACTGTGACCAATAATTATGATTGGTGTAAATAGTTGGCAAGACGGCCTGGCACAAAAGGCTGGCAGGCAGGAGGAAGATGCAATTCAAGGACACTAGGAGACTGATTACTGACAGTCAAAACAGTGATGATTGACAATTTTTGCAATACTGTTAACAGAAATATGATTGCTGGCAACAATTGGCTAGGTGGGCCTGGCTCACAGCAGGCTGCAAGGCAGGAGGAAAGTGCTATTCAATGGCACAAGCAAACTGAGGATTCACAACAACTATTAACAAAAATTTTAATTTTTAATTATTAGAATACTGTCACAACAAATATGATTGGTGTAAATATTTTTTAAGTAGGCCTGGCACACAGGCTTGGAAGGCTGTAGAAAAGTGCAATTCAATGGCACGAGCAAACTGAGGATTAAGATCAACAATCAAAATTTTTTTAATTTTAATTAGTAACTATACTGTAGACAACAATTATGATTGGTGTAAATAGTTGGCAAGATGGCCTGGCACAAAAGGCTGGCAGGCAGGAGGTAAATGCAATTCAAGGACACTAGGAGACTGATTACTGACAGTCAAAACAGTGATGATTGACAATTTTTGCAATACTGTTAAAAGAAATATGATTGCTGGCAATAATTGGCTAGGTGGGCCGGGCACACAGCAGGCTGCAAGGCAGGAGGAAAGTGCTATTCACTGGCACCAGCAAACTGAGGATTCACAACAACTATTAACAAAAATTTTAATTTTTAATTACTAAGAATACTGTCACAACAAATATGATTGGTGTAAATATTTTTCAAGTAGGCCTGGCACACAGGCTTGGAATGCAATAGAAAAGTGCAATTCTAGGGCACGAGCAAACTGAGGATTAAGATCATCAACAATCAAGAATTTTTAAATTTTAATTAGTAACTATACTGTGACCAATAATTATGATTGGTGTAAATAGTTGGCAAGAGGGCCTGGCACAAAAGGCTGGCAGGCAGGAGGAAGATGCAATTCAAGGACACTAGGAGACTGATTACTGACAGTCAAAACAGTGATGATTGACAATTTTTGCAATACTGTTAACAGAAATATGATTGCTGGCAACAATTGGCTAGGTGGGCCGGGCACACAGCAGGCTGCAAGGCAGGAGGAAAGTGCTATTCAATGGCACCAGCAAACTGAGGATTCACAACTATTAACAAAAAATTTAATTTTTAACTACTAAGAATACTGTCACAACAAATATGATTGGTGTAAATATTTTTCAAGTAGGCCTGGCACACAGGCTTGGAAGGCAGTAGAAAAGTGCAATTCTAGGGCACGAGCAAACAGAGGATTAAGATCATCAACAATCAAGAATTTTTTAATTTTAATTAGTAACTATACTGTGACAACAATTATGATTGGTGTAAATAGTTGGCAAGACGGCCTGGCACAAAAGGCTGGCAGGCAGGAGGTAAATGCAATTCAAGGACACTAGGAGACTGATTACTGACAGTCAAAACAGTGATGATTGACAATTTTTGCAATACTGTTAAAAGAAATATGATTGCTGGCAACAAATGGCTAGGTGGGCCTGGCTCACAGCAGGCTGCAAGGCAGGAGGAAAGTGCTATTCAATGGCACCAGCAAACTGAGGATTCACAACAACTATTAACAAAAATTTTAATTTTTAATTATTAAGAATACTGTCACAACAAATATGATTGGTGTAAATATTTTTCAAGTAGGCCTGGCACACAGGCTTGGAAGGCTGTAGAAAAGTGCAATTCTAGGGCACGAGCAAACTGAGGATTAAGATCATCAACAATCAAGAATTTTTTAATTTTAATTAGTAACTATACTGTGACCAAAAATTATGATTGGTGTAAATAGTTGGCAAGACGGCCTGGCACAAAAGGATGGCAGGCAGGAGGTAGATTCAATTCAAGGACACTAGGAGACTGATTACTGACAGTCAAAACAGTGATGATTGACAATTTTTGCAATACTGTTAAAAGAAATATGATTGCTGGCAACAAATGGCTAGGTGGGCCTGGCTCACAGCAGGCTGCAAGGCAGGAGGAAAGTGCTATTCAATGGTACCAGCAAACTGAGGATTCACAACAACTATTAACAAAAATTTTAATTTTTAATTATTAAGAATACTGTCACAACAAATATGATTGGTGTAAATATTTTTCAAGTAGGCCTGGCACACAGTCTTGCAAGGAAGTAAAAAAGTGCAATTCTAGGGCACGAGCAAACTGAGGATTAAGATCATCAACAATCAAGAATTTTTTTAATTTTAATTAGTAACTATACTGTGACAACAATTATAATTGGTGTAAATAGTTGGCAAGATGGCCTGGCACAAAAGGCTGGCAGGCAGGAGGTAAATGCAATTCAAGGACACTAGGAGACTGATTACTGACAGTCAAAACAGTGATGATTGACAATTTTTGCAATACTGTTAAAAGAAATATGATTGCTGGCAATAATTGGCTAGGTGGGCCGGGCACACAGCAGGCTGCAAGGCAGGAGGAAAGTGCTATTCACTGGCACCAGCAAACTGAGGATTCACAACTATTAACAAAAAATTTAATTTTTAACTACTAAGAATACTGTCACAACAAATATGATTGGTGTAAATATTTTTCAAGTAGACCTGGCACACAGGCTTGGAAGGCAGTAGAAAAGTGCAATTCTAGGGCACGAGCAAACAGAGGATTAAGATCATCAACAATCAAGAATTTTTTAATTTTAATTAGTAACTATACTGTGACAACAATTATGATTGGTGTAAATAGTTGGCAAGACGGCCTGGCACAAAAGGCTGGCAGGCAGGAGGTAAATGCAATTCAAGGACACTAGGAGACTGATTACTGACAGTCAAAACAGTGATGATTGACAATTTTTGCAATACTGTTAAAAGAAATATGATTGCTGGCAACAATTGGCTAGGTGGGCCTGGCTCACAGCAGGCTGCAAGGCAGCAGGAAAGTGCTATTCAATGGCACCAGCAAACTGAGGATTCTCAACAACTATTAACAAAAATTTTAATTTTTAATTATTAAGAATACTGTCACAACAAATATGATTGGTGTAAATATTTTTCAAGTAGGCCTGGCACACAGGCTTGGAAGGCAGTAGAAAACATAATTTATGCTTACCTGATAAATTTATTTCTCTTGTAGTGTATCCAGTCCACGGATCATCCATTACTTATGGAATATATTCTCCTTCCCAACAGGAAGCTGCAAGAGTCCACCCACAGCAAAGCTGCTATATAGCTCCTCCCCTAACTGCCATATTCAGTCATTCAACCGAAAACATGCAGAGAAAGGAAAAACCATAGGGTGCAGTGGTGACTGTAGTTCAAATGAAAAAATTACCTGCCTTAAAGTGACAGGGCGGGCCGTGGACTGGATACACTACAAGAGAAATAAATTTATCAGGTAAGCATAAATTATGTTTTCTCTTGTTAAGTGTATCCAGTCCACGGATCATCCATTACTTATGGAATACCAATACCAAAGCTAAAGTACACGGATGATGGGAGGGACAAGGCAGGTACTTAAACGGAAGTTACCACTGCCTGTAAAAAACCCTTTCTCCCAAAAATAGCCTCCGAAGAAGCAAGGTATCAAATTTGTTAAATTTGAAAAGTATGAAGCGCAGACCAAGACTCCGTCTTGTAAATCTGTTCAACAGAAGCCACATTTAAAAAAGGCCCAAGTGAAAACCACAGCTCTAGTAGAATGAGCTGTAATCCCTTCAGGAGGCTGCTGTCCAGCAGTCTCATAAGCTAAATTAATTATGCTTTTTAACCAAAAAGACAGAGAGGCTGCTGAAGTCTTTTGACCTCTCCTCTGTCCAGAATAGACAACAAACAAGGTGAACGTTTGATGAAAACTGTAGTAGCTTGTAAGTAAAACTTTAAAGCACAAACCACGTCCAATATTGTGTAATAGACGTTCCTTCTTTGAGGAAGGATTAGGATACAAGCATGGAACAACTATCTCTTGAGTGATGTACTTGTTAGATAGCACCTTAGGAAAAAACCCAGGTTGGTACGCAGGACTACCTTATCCGTACGAAGGACCAGATAAGGAGAATCACATTGTAACACAGATAACTTGGAGACTCTACGAGTCGAGGAATTAGCTACCCAAAAGGAACTTTCCAAGATAAAGATTGATATGTATGGAACAAAAAAGGTTCAAACGGAACTTCTTGAAGAACCTTAAGAATCAGGTTTAAGCTCCATGGCGGAGCAACAGTTTTAAACACAGGCTTGGATCTAACCAAAGCCTGACCAAATGTCTGAACGTCTAGAATACCTGCCAGACGCTTGTGCAAAAAAATAGACAGAGTAAAAATCTGTCCCCTTTTGAGGAATTAGCTGACAACCCTTTTCTCAAAAACATCTTGGAGAAAAGATAATATCCTGGGAATCCAGACTTTACTCCATGAGTAACCCTTGGATTCATAACAATCAGATATTTACACCATATCTATGTTCAATTTTCCTAGAGACAGGCTTTCATGTCTGTATTAAGGTATCAATGACTGACTCGGAGAAGCCATGCTTTGATAACATCAAGCGTTCAGTCTCCAGGCAGTCCATCTCAGATTGATTCTATTTAGATGATTGAAAGGACCCTGAGGTAGAGGGACCTGTCTCAGAAGCAGAGACCGTGATGGAAAGGATGACATGTCCACCAGATCTGCATACCAGGTCCTGCGTGGCTACGCAGGCGCTGTCAAAAACACCAAAGCCCTCTCCTGCTTGGTCTTGACCTCCGGAGGAAATCCCACTCCCCCGGAAGAAAAGTCTGACGACTTAGAAAATCCACCTCCCAGTTCTCAACACCTGGGATATGGATAGCTGATAGACAAGAGTGAGTCTCTGTCCAGTGAATTATTGTAAGACTTCTAACATCGCTAGGGAACTTCTGTTCCCCCTTGATGGCTGATGTAAGCCACAGTCGTGTATATTGTCCGACTGAGTATGATGTACCTCAGAGTTGCTAACTGAGGCCAAGTCTGAAGAGCATGGAATATCACTCCCAGTTCCAGAATATTTATTAGAAGGAGGGTCTCCTCCTAAGTCCACTATCCCTGAGCCTTCAGGGAGTTCCAGACTGCATCCCAACCTAAAAGGCTGGCATCTATTGTAACAATTGTCCCATCTGACCTGCGGAAGGTCATACCCTTGGACAGATGGACCCGACATAGTCACCAGAGAAGAGAATCTCTGGTCTCTTGGTCCAGGTTTAACAGGGGGACAAATCTGTGTAATCCCTGTTCCTCTGACTGAGCATGCATAGTTGCAGCGGTCTGAAATGTAGACGTGCAAACGGTACTATGTCCCTTGCCGCTACCATTAGGCCGATTTCATTCATGTACTGAGCCACCGAAGGGCGCGGATGGGATGAAAAAACACGGCAGAAATTTAGAAACTTTGACAACCTGGACTCCGTCAGGTAAATTTTCATTTCTACAGAATCTATCAGAGTCCCTAGGAGGGAAACCCTTGAGATTGGGGATAGAGAACTCTTTCCTTGTTCACTTTCCACCCATGTGATCTCAGAAATGCCAGTACTACGTCCGTATGAGACTGGGCAATTTGGATGTTTGACGCCTGTATCAGGATGTCGTCTAAATAAGGGGCCACTTCTATGCCCCGCGGTCTAAGGACCGCCAAAGCGACCCCAGAACTTCCATAAAGATTATTGGGGCTGTAGATATCCCAAAGGAAAGAGCTACAAACTGGTAATGCCTGTCTAGAAAGGCAAACCTGAAAAACGATGGTGATCTTTATGCATCACAATGTGAGGATAAGCATCCTTCAAATCCATTGTAGTCCTCTATTGACTCTCCTGGATCAAAGTTAAGATGGTACGAATAGTTTCCATCTTAAATGACGGAATTCTGAGGAATTTGTTTAAGATCTTTAGATCCAAAATAGGTCTGAAGGTTCCCTCTCCTTGGGAACCACAAACAGATTTGAGTAAAAACTCTGTCCCTGTTCCTCTCTTGGAACTGGATGGATCTCGTACACAATGTAAGAATGCCTCCTTCTTTATCTGGTTTGCAGATAATTGTGAAAGGCAAAATCTCCCCTTTTTTGGGGGGGAATCTTTGAAATCCAGAAGATATCTCTGGGATATAAATTCCAATGCCTAGGGATCCTGGGCATCTCTTGCCCACGCCTGGGCGAAGAATGAAAGTCTGCCCCCTATAGGATCCGTTACCGGATAGGGGTCCTTAGAGGCAGCAGCAGGCTCCTTGGCCTGCTTATCTTTGTTCCAGGTCCGATTGTCTACAGACCGCCTTGGACTGAGCAAAAATTCCCTCTTGTTTTGCCTTAGAGGAAGAAGATGCCACACCTGCCCTGAAGTTTTTAAAAGGCACGAAAATTAGACTTTTTTTTTTTTTGGCCCTTGATTTGGACCTATCCTGAGGAAGGGCATGACCTTTTCCTCCAGTGATATAAGCAATAATCTCCTTCAAACCAGGCCCGAATAGGGTCTGCCCCTTGAAGGGAAGTTAAGTAGCTTATTTATTAAAGTCACGACAGCTGACCATGATATAAGCCATAGCGCTCTGCGCGCCAGTATAGTAAAAAACAGAATTCTTAGCCGTTAGTCTAGTCAAATGAACAAGGCATCAGAAAACAAAGGAATTGGCTAGCATAAGCTTGTCAAATATATTCATCCAATGGAGTCGCTTAACTGTAAAGCCTCATCAAGAGACTCAACCCAGAACGCAGCAGCAGCAGTGACAGAAGCAATGTATGCAAGGGGCTGCAGGATAAAACCCTGTTGAATAAACATTTTTTATCCATTGGATCTAAAAAGCACAACTGTCCTCGTCAGAGGTAGTGGTACGCTTAGCTAGAGTAGAAACTCTTCTCTCCACCTTAGGAACTGTCTGCCAGAAGTCCCGTGTGGTGGTAACTATTAGAAAACATTCTTCTAAAAAATAGGAGGGGAAGAGAACGGCACACCTGGTCTATCCCATTCCTTATTAAAAAATTTTTAGTAAACCTCTTTAGGTATTGGAAAAACATCAGTACACACCGGCACTGCATATTATTTATCCAGTCTACACAATTTCTCTGGCCCTGCTATTGTACACATTCATTCAGAGCAGCCAAAGCCTCCCTGAGCAACAAGTGGAGGTTCTCAAGCATAAATTTTAAATGTAGAAATATCAGAATCAGGTTAAATCATCTTCCCTGAGTCAAAAAAAATCACCCACAGACTAAGCATATTGTGAGGTAGTATCATACATGGTTCTTAAAGCGTCTGTATGCTCTGTATCTACCCCCAGAGCTAACTGCTTTCCTTTAATTTCAGGTAGTCTGACTAATACTGCTGCCAGAATATTATTCACCACCTTTGCCATGTCTTGTAAAATAAACGCTATGGGCGCCCTTGATGTACTTGGCGCCATTTGAGCGTGAGTCCCTGAAGCGGGAGTCGAAGGGTCTGACACGTGGGGAGAGTTAGTCGGCATAACTTTCCCCTCTACAGAATCCCCTGGTAAAAGAAACGCTATGGGTGCCCTTGATGTACTTGGCGCCATTTGAGCGTGAGTCCCTAAAGCGGGAGTCAAAAGGTCTGACACGTGGGGAGAGTTAGTCGGCATAACTACCCCCACGACAGAATCCTCTGGTGATAATGTTTTTAAAGACAAAAAATGATCTTTATTGTTTAACATGAAATCAGTACATCTGGTACACATTCTAAGATGGGGTTCCACCATGGCTTTAAAACATAATGAACACAGAGCTTCCTCTATGTTAGACATGTTAGAACAGACTAATAATGAGACTAGTAAGCTTGGAAAACACTTTAAATCAAGTTAACAAGCAAATATATAAAACGTTACTGTGCCTTTAAGAGAAACAAATTTTGTCAAAATTTGAAAAACAGTGAAAAAAAGGCAGTAAAACAAACGAAATTTTTACAGTACATGTAATAAGGTAACAGAGCATTGCACCCACTTGCAAATGGATGATTAACCCCTTAATGCAAAAAACAGATAAAAAAAACGACATAGACGTTTTTAAAAACAGACACAACAAACTGCCACAGCCAACAGTGGGAAGCTTCAGTTAACTGTTTCTATGCAAAATTTAAGCCAGCCATGTGGAAAAAACTTAGGCCCCAATAAGTTTTATCACCAAACATATGTTAAAAAACGATTAAACATGCCAGCAAACGTTTTAAAACACATTTTTACAAGAGTATGTATCTCTATTAATAAGCCTGATACCAGTCGCTTTTACTGCATTTAAGGCTATACCAACATTACAGTGTTATCACCAATGTACGTTAAAAAATGATTAAACATGCCAGCAAACGTTTTAAAACACATTTTTATAAGAGTATGTATCTCTATTAATAAGCCTGATACCAGTCGCTATCGCTGCATTTAAGGGTTTACTTACATTACTTCGGTATCAGCAGTATTTTCTTAGTCAATTCCATTCCTAGAAAAATATTTTACTGCACATACCTTATCTGCAGGAAAACCTGCACGCCATTCCCCCTCTGAAGTACCTCACTCCTCAGAATGTGTGAGAACAGCAAATGGATCTTAGTTACGTCTGCTAAGATCATAGAAAAACGCAGGCAGATTCTTCTTCCAAATACTGCCTGAGATAAACAGCACACTCCGGTGCCATTTAAAAATAACAAACTTTTGATTGAAGAATAAACTAAGTAGAAAGCACCACAGACTCTCACAACCTCCTATCTATGTTGAGGCTTGCAAGAGAATGACTGAATATGGCAGTTAGGGGAGGAGCTATATAGCAGCTTTGCTGTGGGTGGACTCTTGCAGCTTCCTGTTGGGAAGGAGAATATATTCCATAAGTAATGGATGATCCGTGGACTGGATACACTTAACAAGAGAAAAGTGCAATTCTAGGGCACGAGCAAACTGAGGATTAAGATCATCAACAATCAAGAATGTTTTAATTTTAATTAGTAACTATACTGTGACCAAAAATTATGATTGGTGTTAATAGTTGGCAAGACGGCCTGGCACAAAAGGCTGGCAGGCAGGAGGTAGATGCAATTCAAGGACACTAGGAGACTGATTACTGACAGTCAAAACAGTGATGATTGACAATTTTTGCAATACTGTTAAAAGAAATATGATTGCTGGCAACAATTGGCTAGGTGGGACTGGCTCACAGCAGGCTGCAAGGCAGCAGGAAAGTGCTATTCAATGGCACCAGCAAACTGAGGATTCTCAACAACTATTAACAACAATTTTAATTTTTAATTATTAAGAATACTGTCACAACAAATATGATTGGTGTAAATATTTTTCAAGTAGGCCTGGCACACAGGCTTGGAAGGCAGTAGAAAAGTGCAATTCTAGGGCACGAGCAAACTGAGGATTAAGATCATCAACAATCAAGAATTTTTTAATTTTAATTAGTAACTATACTGTGACCAAAAATTATGATTGGTGTTAATAGTTGGCAAGACGGCCTGGCACAAAAGGCTGGCAGGCAGGAGGTAGATGCAATTCAAGGACACTAGGAGACTGATTACTGACAGTCAAAACAGTGATGATTGACAATTTTTGCAATACTGTTAAAAGAAATATGATTGCTGGCAACAATTGGCTAGGTGGGCCTGGCTCACAGCAGGCTGCAAGGCAGCAGGAAAGTGCTATTCAATGGCACCAGCAAACTGAGGATTCTCAACAACTATTACCAACAATTTTAATTTTTAATTATTAAGAATACTGTCACAACAAATATGATTGGTATAAATATTTTTCAAGTAGGCCTGGCACACAGGCTTGGAAGACAGTAGAAAAGTGCAATTCTAGGGCACGAGCAAACTGAGGATTAAGATCAACAATCAAAATTTTTTAATTTTAATTAGTAACTATACTGTCTGTGACAACAATTATGATTGGTGTAAATAGTTGGCTAGACGGCCTGGCACAAAAGGCTGGCAGTGGCAGGCAGGAGGTAAATGCAATTCAATGGCACTAGGAGACTGAATATTTGCAGTCCAAAAAATTATGATTTTTATTTTTTTATATACTGTTACAAGAATTGTGATTGGTGCCACTAATTGGCTAGTTGGGCCTGGCACACAGGCTGGCAGATATGAGTCGTGGATGGTAGGTAGGGCAGCGATTTAACACAGTATGCTGTGTAAGTGACAAAAACACAGGCCTGATAGAAAATTAAGTTAGATTACACTAGCAAAATATTTTAAAATTTTAGATTTTAATATTAAAATTATGTTAAGAAGTGCAATGCACATATGACTCTATGAGTGGTCGCACTGGCAGGCTGCTACATAGGGCAGCAATTAACAACAGTATGCTGTGTAAGTCAGATAGACAGTTAGACACAGGCCTGATAGAAAATACAATTACATTACACTAGCATAATGATTTAAAGACTTTTTTTTGGAAATTTAAAGAAAAAGGTTAA
This sequence comes from Bombina bombina, assembly GCF_027579735.1. Taxonomy (NCBI): domain Eukaryota; kingdom Metazoa; phylum Chordata; class Amphibia; order Anura; family Bombinatoridae; genus Bombina; species Bombina bombina. The sequence goes on along the minus strand of NC_069499.1, from coordinate 368,908,637 downwards.
GCACATACATATGAGTCGTGGCTGATAGCCTTGGAAGGGCAGCTATTAAAAACAGTAGGCTCTGTAAGTCGGATACACACACGCCTGATAGAAAATACTATTAGATTACACTAGAAAAATTATTGAAATTATTTTTTTGGGGGGGGAATTGAAAAAAGGTTAAACACATATGAGTCATGGCTCATAGACTAGGGAGGGCAGCAAGTAAACACAGTAGGCTCTGTATGTCAGCAAAACACACAGGCCGGATAGAAAATTATATTAGATTACACTAGCAAACAAATTTCGTTATGAGTCTAAAATGGCGGATTCCGAGTAGCTGGGAGGGTCTGTGAGGGAGTGTCTGATGTTGATTGGCTCTAATGTGTCAGGCGGCTGTGACATAAAGGGTCAAAGTTTCCACAATGATGACACATGGGGGCAGATCGAACATCGCCATGTGTTCGCCCACAAACGCGAACGCGAACAAGCTATGTTCACTGTGAACCGTTCACGGGCGAACAGTTCAGGACATCACTACAGCACACATCCAGTTATTCACATTCACTTATAGCACAACTAACTATATCAATATTTAACAATTGTGATTTCCAAGTAATATTTAAATGTTTCTCCTTTAGTTGATCAGATATGTTTATTCATATAAGACAAATTATTATATCTCACTGCACTCCATATATATTTTACCATTATTCATTTAGTGATAACATAATCTATGGTATTTATGGTATTCACTATGCTTAGTGAATATATACACACCTTCAAAATAAATATAAATGGTTCACCTTATTTTCTATACTATATCCAATAAACGTGTATTATACTGTTGCACATAGTTGTATCCAACAACCAATCAATTCCCTTTGATGTCATTCAGAATAGGCGGATACATATTTCAGACGTCATAAATAGAGGCTTGTAATGTTACACCCATTGATACCCTTTGAAAAAGCCGTGCTAGACGGCAAAACATGTTAGGGACCTGTTGAGGAGTAAATGTAACTCCTAAGCTTTTAACTGCTACCTCAATCAAGTGTTGTGCTCTGCCATAACTACAATCTTTATATATGTTGCAATAATAGTGATGTTAACAAAATCATAATATACAGGGGCATTTAACTTTCTCTAACTATCACAGCCTGCAAGCTGCAGCAGCAATCCGTTGCTGACTCATAATTAATCTGTTGCGCTTTGCCGCAACATCAACCTTTATACACGTTGCATTAGTTTTGGTGCTAACCTAATTGCAATATAGATAATATACAGATGCATTTAATTCACTAAAACTTTCTTAGCTTGCAAGCTGTAGCAGCAATTAGTTGTTGACCCCACACGGAAGTGTGTCTGTTGTGAACCGGAGGAGTTAAAAAAACATTTACTCTCTTGATATTTGTAGCTGTTACCTAACCGCAATTTACAGTCACATATGTTTGCAGGATATATATCCTAAACAATTCAGTTGTGGGATATAAAAGTTATGTGAGTGATTTTTTGGTAATAACATATTAACCTCATGAGGAAAATACATTTAAGCTCACAAGTGATATTTTCCATAGGCTTTAGCAACACACCAACCTTATGAGTATTGATAATCATCGCATAAAATATCCTATGACGCTATTTAACTATTAATTTAGTAAACCATCAAACAGTTATGTGAGTGATATTTTGGTAAAACATATTAACCTTTTGAGGAAAATATATTATCCTCACAAGAGTTATTTAATCAATAGGTATCAGTAACATATTTACCTTATGAGTAATGAACACCATCATAGAAAATATCCTATGATATTGTTTAATTTACTAAACCATCAAACAGAGTAAGCGTAATAATCGAAATCAGACCAATACTGAATACTATAAACAGTGCAAGTGCTATATTCATAAATAGCCTAATAACCAGCATCAGTTCTAATACTGTTTAAAGTGCACTGTCATTACTGGCATTAACCAGAGCACCAATTATAAAGTACAACAACTGCTATTATTTTCTGTAGCTTATTTCAATACGTTTTAATAATAATACGTAATAACGTTACGTTTTCTACTGAGCAATGACTGCTGAATGATCGTGCAGATATCTGCAAAGTTTAAACAAACAAGAGTCTGTTTTATCACAAAGAAACACCAAATACGGTTGCCTAATGCTATTTAGCAAAACAAACAAATGCGAATCTCACCATAAAGATTCACAAAAGTGTTTAAATTTATGTTAAGAAGCATATGATCACACCCAACAGGTCGTGCCAGGTCACAGCATTAATCTTGCTATAGACATAAGTTAACCTATAAAAGTTTGTGCAGAATTCTGGACAGCATCCAGTAAATATGCTGTTTCTTTATTATGACCAGTGACGAATGTTACAATCAATGAATAACCGTATTCATAGCTACAATAAATATCAACATTGTATCTTTATTACAACTAGCTAAGATTGGCACAATCAATAAACAACTATATTTACAGCTACAATAAGCAATACAGTATTCAAGCTACAATTCACAATTTTCCAATACCTGAATTCACTTTAATATATTTAAGTGTACATTAGTGGTTTACCTTTATACAAAATAACAAATTATTTCTTATCACAATTCAAATCTTTTTTGTTAATCAATGAGATTTCTACTCTCAAACAATGACAATCATTATGGTTACTAAATCGCACTTATGTGATTTACTTCACTGATCATCATTGTTACTCGTGTTGAGAACAATGATATTATATACTGAGGTCCAAATTACACTGAACTAGACTCAGTAGGGTCAAGCTATCAAGGTATAAAGGTACTAAACAATAACTGTGGTCAACCACACACACACCTTCCGAGGTGTGAAAGTTAACCAACCAATACTTATTTTTCCCTTCAGACAACCACGTTGCAACATATTTAATTACAATTAAGAATGCACTATAGCAACACATTGATTCTGTGTAAGTGTTTTTAACTTAAAGTTTTTCTTCCCTATTTTAAACACAACTCTATTAAAAGTTATATTTTAATTATTATTTTCACCTGTCCATTTCTTATATGAGATTGGCAATAGTGATAAAACTGCATATTACAGTTAGAGATCTGATGTAAGATCACAATATTGTCTCATTAAACCCCCTGAGTGCTATATGTGTATACTTTCATTAGGAGGCATTCACCTCCTAAACAAGTTCTTTCCAAGTTTGCCTATACACAGCACCCTTCAGCTCGTTGTATATATATTTTTTATTATTTCACTTTACTATCAAATTCGAGCTATAGGAAGTTTTTTATACAACACACAAAATTTGCAAAAACTGCACGTTGTAATTTAAATTACTGATTGAGTACACAAGGGTTTTGCATATACAACAACTAGGTAGCGTATTACTTGTATCTTGTATATAGAAAAGCTGTGCCGTACCGAATGTAACATATAATCAGTGACAGTAATAGACCAGTGTTTAACTGAGGATGAGGTCGTGCTGCTGACAAGTTGTGACAGTAATAAAGTTCAATCTTGAAATAATTCCAATTTAGAACTATAGATTCAGGAGTAAAACAGGTATAATCTCACCGCTCTCGTCGCACTCTGTCTTCCCCCTCTGGCCGTCCCAATAACAGGTATGGATTCACTCCTCCGGCATCCAAACATACGATCATATGAACAATAGAAATTACCTGTGTTGGGACTAATCACAGCCGTAGGCCTCGGCGCAAGTAAAAAATAACTTTATTTTCAGTGGATTAACATTCACAGGGTGATACAGACTCAGGGGTACACTCAGGGGTTTTTATATTGCATTTTTTGTGTTACTAACATTGATACAAGATTTATATACGTATGGCACGTCAGATGCAATTTTATTTTTGCTGAATGCCTTAAAGGGTTTTTTACAAGCCCAGTAGCAGCCAGTTTCCACAGATAGTAGCAAAAGTCCCTTTAACTATAATGAACAGGTGCTAATAGTGTTACGTAGGCAAGTAAGCCTTTTTAAGCTGTTTGTGTATTGATTAGGTAAGTCTCTGACGAAGTGCCTCCGGGCAGGAAACGCGTCGGACGTTTGTTGTTGTTCTCAGTGTACCCCTGAGTCTGTATCACCCTGTGAATGTTAATCCACTGAAAATAAAGTTATTTTTTACTTGCACCGAGGCCTACGGCTTTGATTAGTCCCAACACAGGTAATTTCTATTGTTCATATGATCGGAAGTTTTTTATAATTTGTAAGTAGTGCCATTGGACCCATTTTTCTCTAAGTATAATCTCTCTCTATTTGTCTCTCTTTCTGTCTCTCTGTGTGTGCATGTGTATATATAACTTTGTCTTGCCCAGGCATTTTGAGTCCTCAGCCTGTGTGATATAGCAAAAGACAGTGCTGGAAAAATGTAGAAAAGTATATACTTCAGTATGTGTGAAGATAATGTGTTTTTGTTTTTTTGTATGAATACATCTCTCTATTGCTCTCTCTTTCTCTGTATCTGTGTGTGTGTATGTATTTATATATATTTATTTTTTGCGTGTGAATACATCTCTCTCTATTTGTCTCTCTTTCTCTCTTTCTGTATGTGCATGTGTATATATAACGTTGTCTTGCCCAGGCATTTTGAGTCCTCAGCCTGTGTGATATAGCAAAAGACAGTGACAGAAGAAAGTAGTAAAGTATATACTTGAGTATGTGTGAAGATAATGTTTTTAAACTACAGTTTTCATGATTTTTTTCCTACTCAGTATATATATTTTTAATATACATGTTTAAGGCCGTGTCTGTTTTCAGTTTTTTGTGTGAATATATAGCTTTGTCTTATGCCCCTAGTACGTAATTCTGTACTGCGGCAAGTCCGAACATGTTTAAAACAGCTTTGTCTTGCCTGTATCCTTAAACATAAATAATTAAAGGGTAAAAACATTTCTCTCAGTCATAAAACAATTATTCAATCAATAAAAATACATTTTATTTATACCGCAACTATATAATTACCATATCAAAATCATTATCAATATTAAAAAGGGGCGGATTCTAGGGACGGGAACATGGGTGGAGACTTGGGCGTGAAAGGGACGGGGATTTACATAAAAAGGGGCGTGGCACCTGTCAAATTAAGTTTGACGACATGTGTAGCTTCTTACTACTCATGGGAAACTAGATTTCAGATAAAGGAATTGTGCCTAATTTTCATGTAAGTTTAAGATACTCAAATGAACATGTATATTCAGACATATATTAAATATGAACATAAAAATCTGGGAGATTATCTATGCCTAGGAAGGGTAATATGGGAAGTTGAAAGCCTGAGAGTTAAGATTTTAACATGTCTTACCTATGTATTTAAAAAAAAACAAAAAAACATAGAAGTCTTAAGGATTTGAAGTTTGGAAAAGCATATATAGGAAGCTAACTTTATAAGCGAAGGCTTATTAGCGCAGAACGCTGAACCTAAAGTGATTAAATACCTTTCTCCCCAAGACCACTGTGTCTATGACCTGGATGACAAGTGTGAAAGCTATAACATCACAGTTAAGTGTTTATTATCTATATCCATAGGTAATAAATCAGTGAAACACCTGTTTTTAGTTTTAAATACTCCCCATAATAAAAATATGGCAATTATCTCTTACATAGATATTCAATACAAATAGACTTGATTAACCTTTGCCTCTGGACAGGTTAAAGGGGGACCCTGAAGTATTTCAGGATGATAATGCCGCCCTAAAATCAAACCAGCAATTGCCATATGCTGTAAATATGCAGGTGTCTAACAATGTTGTAATCCCTGCTGGGGCTGATAAATTCCTCTTATCCTTACAGGTAAAGATAGGTGAGAAATTAAAAACTTCTGAAACTATAATTTGCCTCTCTCATAGAATGCATATATTGGAACTATTCCAATACATGTTATTGTGCATAACATACATGACCCCACAGGATATAACCTTATCCAAGAGAACTACCATAAGATATGCACTGGAATCAAGTTATTACACTTTTGGATTCCAGAATAATGTAATTGGGCTAATACCTGAAGGATACTTAACTAAAGAACAATTAATAGAACAATCTTTTGCATATTTGCCAGAGGGACTATTTGCAATTCAGTCTATTTATCCCTTCAGCTCAGAGGAAGGCATCTGTAAAATTGAAGAAGCCTCCCTAGTATTTGATCAGCCGATCAAAGCACAGCAATAGGTATTTAATTAATATCTTACAGCGCTCGAAATAGTAATTCCTAATGACTCCTGAGAACAAAGGAAACCTAGCTTTCCTTAAATGGGATAAATAATGGGATTGGGTGACCCGGGAGCACCTAATGAAAGGCCAAGGAATATGATTAAGGACTAGTGGGACTACAGAATATTGGTATTAAAGTTAAAAACACATGATAAAAAGCCAATATTGAATAAAAGATAAATAAAATATGAATAAAATGTCAACTCTAATTGATTAGACTAGAGAGTGACTATATTTATTTACACAAATTATTAAAAATGAATAAACTAATACAATGTGGTCAATGTAATACAAAATTATAAGCATGGATCCATGTTACAACACAATGTTAAAATAATAAATACAAATACATGAATTTAATTTTGTAATTTTTAAAAAAAATGATTTATTTTATTTTTGTAAAAAATAAAATAAAAAAACGAAGTAATGCAAAAATTGGGAATGGTGTATACCACAATTAATGATTTAATAGCAGTTGTGCTGAAGTGAATAGTGTCTCTAATAATCCTCCTTATGAATGTGTCCTTTATTCCTGGATAGGTGCTGTTATGTGATATGTAGTGAAAGAATATCTTCAAACTGTGTCCTGAATTTAATCCTTAGTAAATCCTATGTGGTATCCTGTAAAGAAATAATGACATAGCGCAATACTGCTATACAAATATAACAAAGTATCAGAAATTAGCTCACCAAATTTGCTGCCAACGCGTTTCGGCCCTATTCTGGGCCTTTTTTCAAGACTAGACTTGGTGTGTTGTGGTGGCTCTATTTATAGCTAATAGTGACCAATCTCTAATCTCGTAATTTTGGCGCCCAAACTGTTGTGACCCGGATGAAATTTCTGTGCCCCGGAAGAAATTTTTATTAATAGTCGGCTTCCATGGGGTTAGTTTACTTCTATTAAGTATAAGAGTGATGCGTTTAGATTGGTGTAATAGTAGTGTCTGTATATCTCACAATATTATTTACATAATTTTAGTAAATAATTTTACCTCTTGCATGTAAATCGTTGTACCCGATGTGTTTATGTATCGTAAAACAGGAAGTGGGGATCATAGAACCGTAAGTGGCGTCCACGCGTTAAGCGTGACAGCCAGTTCCGGTCTTGTTAGTTAGTTTCGGTTGATCATAGATTTTGTATCATCTTTGTAGCAGTTAAAAGTGTATGTGTTCTCAAGGAAGGTGATGTTTAAGACCATTTAATAAAAAATGGATGAAATTAAATGCATTTGCTAAAAGTATGTCGGTATGGATCGAAAAAAACTTTTGGATTGAATAATAACAAAAACAAAAAAACAAAAAACAGTGCATATAGACATTCAGCAAATAGTGTACAAACATTAGTACAAGTAGTTACATTATACAAAAATTATACAAGTGGTTAAATTATACAAAATTATAGTTCAAAACAGAGCTTTATTAGCAATATTCTTACTTAATAAAACTTATTAAAATGGCTCTAAAAATATATGAACAATGAAATATGATAGAATAAAAATTTTCAACATCAATTTCTTTTTATCACTTATTACCATTTGTATCACAATTTTTGAGTGATTTATTTTTTAAATGAGTTTTGAAGTTATCAATTTCTTTTTTGTTTGATTTTTTCACTTTTCACTTCATATTTTTTGATGTTGCACTTTTTGGAGATATCATCATTTTTTAACGGGATTACCACATAAACTTATCAGAGGTTTAAAAAAAAACCTTATATCTATTTGAGGACATAGGAACATTTATATATCTGTACCCTTTTCACCAGTTACCGAAGCTGTATTGTGATTAACATTTATCATCTGTATATTTAACAACACTACTTTTAATTAAATTCATGTAATTGTATTTATTATTTTAACATTGTGTTGTAACATGGATCCATGCTTATAATTTTGTATTACATTGACCACATTGTATTAGTTTATTCATTTTTAATAATTTGTGTAAATAAATATAGTCACTCTCTAGTCTAATCAATTAGAGTTGACATTTTATTCATATTTTATTTATCTTTTATTCAATATTGGCTTTTTATCATGTGTTTTTAACTTTAATACCAATATTCTGTAGTCCCACTAGTCCTTAATCATATTCCTTGGCCTTTCATTAGGCGCTCCCGGGTCACCCAATCCCATTATTTATCCCATTTAAGGAAAGCTAGGTTTCCTTTGTTCTCAGGAGCCATTAGGAATAACTATTTTGAGCGCTGTAAGATACCAATTAAATACCAAATGTTCTTTGACTCCTAGCAATCGAACAGCAGCTCTTAGATAAGGACTAACAATCTATTTAATAACAGAGTTTTATAATTATTTGAGAGGTTATAGTTTTATTTAGAGAATTGGATAACCTGAAAGGAATTTTTTAACACATAATTCCACTATGAATGTTACTAAATCCATTAGACAGGATATCACACTAGACATCAATTATTCCATCACACATTCAGATGATACCACAGAACCATTAGATTACACATCTATCTTTAAAAATAAGGCAGAGATATCATTCTTGAAGAAATGTCTGGAATTTAATATTGTCCCAAAAGGACTAGTAATTAGGAAAGACTGTGCCTTCCAATCGGAGGACCCAGAATTTCTAAAGTAATGGTCGTAGATTTTGATAGAATCATCTAGAATATTAATGCAAACAATCATAGACCATAGAGAAGCCATCCTAATTAAGGTTGATGTAGAGATAAAAAACACTGAGGATAATCTTATTGGTCCTAATGGATTAGTACTAGAGTCAAAAGATTTCTTAGAAAGAAAAGAAAATCTAACAAGAAAAATAACGATAATTAGAGAGGACACTATTAATACAAAATCCAAAAAACTTAATAGAGAATTGGAATTCATTAGAAATACAGAAGATCATGCAAACAAACCAACAACAGTTGACACAAATATACCGAGTAATGAGGATGAAAATATAGAACCAAACAATGAGGGGGAATGGGTAGAAGTAACTAATAGAGGTAGAAGACTTAATCCAAAACATATACCAAAGTGGAAATAGAGAAAGGTACAACCCCCATGCTAGGGAAGAATATTCACACTCTAATACACATTGGAATTCTGACTATACACCTATATTTAACAGATGGAATTAGGGTCCCTATTTTGGAGAGAATAAAAGAACCCCAAGATCTAATCATTATCACACATACAGACAAAGACATACTTGGGAAGATAACAACAGATCTCATTGGCAGCAAACACCAAACAATAGATCACAACACAATAGGAGACAATACTATAATACATATTTTAAAGGTGGTCACTTTGTCAATCCCAATGCAGAGTACCCCTCTCCTCAACATTACATTAATAGGAGACAAGAACTGCCATACCATAACTATCACTCAAGACAGGATAGAAGGGATGCTGACAACTATGAAGGAACACTATACACTGCTGGAAGACAAGATAGGTCATACAGAAATTTTTAGCAAAATTACCCTCAACAACATAATGAGAGAAGATACTGGAATAACGAACATCACTATTCCAAAGACCAAAACCCTATTTCTAATCATTTAGGGAATAAGACAAACAAAGAAACACATAAAATATCATATCAGTCAGAACAAAGAGACAGGCATGTTAATCATGAAACATCCAATCTAAATGAACAACACCGAGCATCCACATCAGGGCACTCTTTTTTAGGGAGACCCCAACAAACGACCAAATAATTAGAAAGGACCTCCACAAAAAGAAAGAACTCATGTACAGAAGAGTTCCAAACACCAATAGAAAAAAGAAAACACATAGAGGCAAGAGAGGAGGAAGAAGAATGAATAAAAAAAACTAACCCTTCCTATACCCATTGCCAACCCCCCATCTAAAGGTATATTCAATTTAAGTTCGAAAGAACTCACAGAAAAAGAATCCTCAGTTCTGAACTGTGGACTCTCATTCGCTCCATCTAAGAGCTTGAATACATTTAATACATTTGTTAATGCGAAGGAGTTGGTTAGGAGACTAACACTCAAGAGACATTTTATGAAACCCCCATTAGAAATGTACACATCTCGCCAAGGTACCAATTACCATAGTAACCATACTATTGATAAGAGTATTTACCTACATACTGATTTGAATCCAAGATCTTCCTTCTATCCGGTTGCAAGCAAAGGCAATGCTATAGATACCTTTGAAACAATGATCTGTAATGACATTAGAGAAATAAAAGAAAGTAAACTAAATAAACACAAACATAACCTCTCAAGGGAGCAACTTAACACTATAAAGACCCTCGAGAAAAACCATGACCTAGTCATTAAACCAGCGGACAAGGGTGGGGGCATTGTAATCTTGAATAAGAAAGACTATGATCAAGAGTGCAATAGGATTCTGTCAGACAGACAGACATATGAAACACTCAAACAAAATCCCATTGACATTTTTAAAATAGAATTGGACATAATTCTGGGAGATGCAAGGGAGATTGGAATACTCAATGAGAAAGAATTTAAATATTTAAGCATTAAACACCCTATAACTCCGGTGTTTTATTATCTCCCGAAAGTCCATAAATCCACAACAAAACCCCCAGGATGACCAATCATATCGGGCATTGGTGGACTATCAAGTAATCTATCCGAATATGTAGAAAGGAAACTTAAAAAATATGTAGTACAACTACCATCATATCTAAGGGATTCCACCCAGATATTAAACACACTGGAAGGTATAGAATGGATAGACAACTATACACTAGTCACATGTGATGTGACTTCCCTTTATACCAGCATACCCCATGAAGGAGGTATAGAGGCAGTAAACTTCTTTCTTAAAAAGGATTTGGAGTTACCTGAACTACAAAGAGACTTCATTCTTGACAGAATACACTACATCTTAACCCATAATTACTTCAACAATGATGGAGTATATTACAAACCAATATGTGGAACAGCTATGGGGACCAGGTTCACGCCTAGCTACGCTAATTTGTATAAGGGCCACTGGGAACTAATTTTTTGGGATTCATGCCCAGCTAGCGTGGACCTGGTCCTCTACAACAGATACATAGATGATATCTTTTTGATATGGAAGGGCACAACAGAAGATTTGGAACATACCATTAAGGTAATGAACAATAATGTACATAATCTTAAATTTACCTATGAATTTAGTAAAAAAGAAATCACATTTTTTGATCTAAGGATCGAGATCAAGAATGGTAAATTAGAGACATCCACATTCTTCAAAGAAGTGGACTGCAATAATTATATCCATAAAGAAAGCTGTCATCTTAACAGATGGAAGTCAAACATACCCAAAGGACAATTGCTGAGATTGAAGAAAAATTGCTCTGACTCCAGTAAATGGGAAGAACAAGCAGTTATCCTTAAAAACAGATTCTTGGAAAGGGGTTATGACGGAGATACCCTTGATAAAAATATGGAAGAAGTCAGATATAGAGAAAGAAAAGACCTCTTGTCATATAAACTGAAGAAGACAAATACAGACTTTGACAACGACCAACTCAATGTCCCTTTTATCACAGAATATAGTGAAAAAAAATGCATTGTGGAAAAGATAATCGAGAAACATTGGCCAGTTTTAAAAAATTATGAGATAATAGGGGAGAAACTTACACCCGACCTATATTTATATATAGGAAAACAGATAATTTAAAAAACATACTATCTCCCAGCATACCTAACAAAACACTAAGTAATACCAAGGATGTTTATGGCAGAAAGGTGAAAGGGTTCTTCCCATGCCTGAACTGTAAGGCCTGTCAGAGGGGAGTGAAAACAAAAGACTTCACCTCAAATAATACAAAAGTTAAATATAAGATCAACGACCTTATAAAATGCAGTAGCAAAGGAGTGATCTATATGATATGGTGCAGTTGTGGCCTTCAGTATATTGGGCAGACGTCCAGAATCCTGAAAGATAGGATTAGAGAACATCTACTGAAGATCAAACATAAAAGTACTGAGACCGCACTTTACAGACACTTCTTGACCCATCACCAAGCCAATCAAAAAGATTTGAGCTACATAGGTATTCAATTAGTAATACCGAATTGGAGAGGGGGGGACTACGAAAAAAGACTACTTACGGCAGAATCCAAATGGATTTTTAATATGGATAGTTTGTATCCTAGAGGTTTAAATAATAAAGATCTGTCACACCAATTAAGTTTAAAGTAATTAATGGAACTTCAATCTACACAAGAGATAACATGACTTACTGCATGTATTTTCATACTAGCTTTATTAGTTATTTATAACTCTTAGTGTAGACAAGCATTTTCTGACAAAGGTTCCAACATCATATTTAGATGTTAGAGAGATTGAGATGATATTTTCTACCACCCACCATCATACCTCCTTTTATATATAATTTTTCTATAACAATTTTTTATATATAAATAAATTTTTAACTTTTTAACTATTTTTAACAATATTTTTCTAAGGAGTGATATAGCCGCACCACCAACTGTATTTAAAACATTATTGCTTTATTGTGCCAATTAAAACAGACAACGTTTTGGACCCATGCCCTTATTCATGTCTAACATAAAACATTAAAATCAAACCTTAAGTAGGCTGAAGCTCCGCCTAGCACACCTGATTTCACCTGTGTTAACATTTAGTTATCCTTTCCAGAACTCAATGCCATCTAGTGGCCAATTTCAGAATTTTTCAAAATACATTCAACAAAGAATATACAGGCAGTGCAGAATTATTAGGCAAGATGTATTTTTGAGGATTAATTTTATTATTGAACAACAACCATGTTCTCAATGAACCCAAAAAACTCATTAATATCAAAGCTGAATATTTTTGGAAGTAGTTTTTAGTTTGTTTTTAGTTTTAGCTATTTTAGGGGGATATCTGTGTGTGCAGGTGACTATTACTGTGCATAATTATTAGGCAACTTAACAAAAAACAAATATATACCCATTTCAATTATTTATTTTTACCAGTGAAACTAATATAACATCTCAACATTCACAAATATACATTTCTGACATTCAAAAACAAAACAAAAACAAATCAGTGACCAATATAGCCACCTTTCTTTGCAAGGACACTCAAAAGCCTGCCATCCATGGATTCTGTCAGTGTTTTGATCTGTTCACCATCAACATTGCGTGCAGCAGCAACCACAGCCTCCCAGACACTGTTCAGAGAGGTGTACTGTTTTCCCTCCTTGTAAATCTCACATTTGATGATGGACCACAGGTTCTCAATGGGGTTCAGATCAGGTGAACAAGGAGGCCATGTCATTAGATTTTCTTCTTTTATACCCTTTCTTGCCAGCCACGCTGTGGAGTACTTGGACGCGTGTGATGGAGCATTGCCCTGCATGAAAATCATGTTTTTCTTGAAGGATGCAGACTTCTTCCTGTACCACTGCTTGAAGAAGGTGTCTTCCAGAAACTGGCAGTAGGACTGGGAGTTGAGCTTGACTCCATCCTCAACCTGAAAAGGCCCCACAAGCTCATCTTTGATGATACCAGCCCAAACCAGTACTCCACCTCCACCTTGCTGGCGTCTGAGTCGGACTGGAGCTCTCTGCCCTTTACCAATCCAGCCACGGGCCCATCCATCTGGCCCATCAAGACTCACTCTCATTTCATCAGTCCATAAAACCTTAGAAAAATCAGTCTTGAGATATTTCTTGGCCCAGTCTTGACGTTTCAGCTTGTGTGTCTTATTCAGTGGTGGTCGTCTTTCAGCCTTTCTTACCTTGGCCATGTCTCTGAGTATTGCACACCTTGTGCTTTTGGGCACTCGGGTGATGTTGCAGCTCTGAAATATGGCCAAACTGGTGGCAAGTGGCATCTTGGCAGCTGCACGCTTGACTTTTCTCAGTTCATGGGCAGTTATTTTGTGCCTTGGTTTTTCCACACGCTTCTTGCGACCCTGTTGACTATTTTGAATGAAACGCTTGATTGGTCGATGATCACTGTTCAGAAGCTTTGCCATTTTAAGAGTGCTGCATCCCTCTGCAAGATATCTCACTATTTTTTACTTTTCTGAGCCTGTCAAGTCCTTCTTTTGACCCATTTTACCAAAGGAAAGAAAGTTGCCTAATAATTATGCACACCTGATATAGGGTGTTGATGTCATTAGACCACACCCCTTCTCATTACAGAGATGCACATCACCTAATATGCTTAATTGGTAGTAGGCTTTCGAGCCTATACAGCTTGGAGTAAGACAACATGCATAAAGAGGATGATGTGGTCAAAATACTCATTTGCCTAATAATTCTGCACTCCCTGTATAAAGAAGTTGGTCAAATAAATTTCTCTATATCTTTACATTTTTAACATCAAGTTCTTGAACAAAAGACATTTTGTTGTTAGGTGTATAGTTATTAATCTTAACTGGCATATACTCAAATTTTCAAAATACATTCAAGGTGACCTTCAACAAAGGATATATAGAGAAGTTAGTCAAATAAATTTCTCTGTATCTTTACATTTTTAACATCCAATCCTTGAACAAAAGACACCTGATTTCACCTGTGTTAACCTTTAGTTATCCTTTCCTGAACCCAATGCCATCTAGTGGACACTTTCTGAATTTCTCAAAATACATTCAAGGTGACCTTCAACAAAGGATATATAAAGAAGTTAGTCAAATAAATTTCTCTATATCTTTGCATTTTTAACATCAAGTTCTTGAACAGAAGACATTTGGTTGTTAGGTGTATAGTTATTAATATTAACTGGCATATACTCAAATTTTCAAAATACATTCAAGATGACCTACAACAAAGGATATATGGAGAAGTTAGTCAAATACATTTCTTTGTATCTTTGCATTTTTAACATCCAATCCTTGAACAAAAGACACCTGATTTCACCTGTGTTAACCTTTAGTTATCCTTTCCTGAACTCAATGCCATCTAGTGGCCAATTTCTGAATTTCTCAAAATACATTCAAGGTGACCTTCAACAAAGGATATATAAAGAAGTTAGTCAAATACATTTCTCTATATCTTTGCATTTTTA